>NC_134082.1:53788776-54091943 GCF_000715075.1 Nicotiana tabacum
TGACGGTTTCGGAATCTCCCAAATTGATTGCTACGTTTTCGTCTAGGTTGGACTTAGGTTTGTTCTCAAAGTTCTCAACTTCTCTGAAAATTTCCTCAAGTATTTCATCTTCTTATTCTGAGTCACTATCCTTATATTGCATTGCCTCATTACATGTCATAGTCATCGGTTTATCAGGAAAAGTAATAATAAAGTTGTAGAAAAAAATGTGAAAGATAATGATGAATACTAAATAGCAATGCATTAATTAATTTTGAAAAGTATCCAAAACAAGTACGGCTCAATGACTCGAGCAATTATTTCAAAACAAAATGCGTCTTAAAAACAAAATTACTGAAAATATTTTAAATGCCTAGCATGGTTATAAAAAATAAATAAGGCATAATTGCCAAGCTAACTAGGGACTCGGCGGGCCCGGGATGCTGTGACAGTCCAATTCTTGAGAACAACTCCTTTCTCCACAGTATTAATGGTGAGGCCTTCTTCCTCCTCCTCCTCAACTATCACATTGTAATCCATATCCTCGTCTTTTAGAAAAATGTTCCTTAGCCTAGCCAAAGCTTCTTCTTCTTCGGATCCCCATATTATATCGGCCTGATGGAAGGTCTGACTCAAATGCGAGACTGGCTGCTCAAGAGGTAATAAGGATCACTCCATGGTGGCGACCAATCATCATATTCTTGCCAGGTGTATGGATATCCCAACCTGAAAGTTGTGCCATGACATTTCAACTGTATCGTTTGGTAATGCCCTGGAGATTCTTCCCAAGCCCTTTGTCGGGTTCATACCCAAACCATGCCAGTATGCTTTCTATTTTGCTACTCCACCACATGTCTTTTATCAATTGCATTGACATGTTCAATGTGATGATAAGTTTCTCTGCCTAGCCTTCTTCTATTCTCGATAACCGGGATAGTTCAACTGGTGTAAATGGGGTTACTTCCATCTCTGTGAATGATTACCTCTTGATGGTTCCATTCGAACTTCACAGCCTAGTGTAGCGTAGAAGCCACAACTCCAGGGGTGTGTATCCAAGGTCGTCCCAGTAAAAGATTATACGTAGCAGATATGTCTAATAATTGAAACTCAAAATCAAACCAAGTCGGGCCCATTTGCAAGCAAAGGTAAATTTCCCCAATCGTGGACCTTTGAGACACGTCGAATGCTTTCACATTCATACTCCCTGCTCATATCTCATGGAAACCATTGCCCAATCAGTTCAAAGTGGTTAGTGGACAAATGTTAAGGCTTGAACCACTATCTATTAAGACCCTGGAAATAAATTTCTCTTCAAACTGCACTGTGATATTTGGTGCCCTGTTGTGACTTAATCCTTCAGGTGGTAGTTCATCCTCGTAGAAGGTGATCTTGTGACTTTCTAGTACTTTCCCTACCATGTTGTCCCTCCACTCGTGATGTTGTTGGGTACATAAGCTTCATTCAACACCTTCATCGGAGGACTCCTATGCGCCTTTGAATTTTGCAATAGCGACAGGATGGATATCTGAGCGGGAATCTTGTTTAAATGATCGACAACAGAGTATTCTCTCACCTGTACTTTCCTCCAAAGGTCATTTGGACCAGTTTCAATGATAGGTTGTTTGATAGCGGCCTCCCTGCTTGATCCTCCCAAATTTTCAGGTGTATAAGCCCTTCCAATTCCGGTTATCCCCTGTGCGGCATTAGATTCTTCCATATTTGCTTTTCCTTTTCTCCTAGCTTCAACAACGTAATACCAAGCTATGGCATTGGACTTGAAAGGAGGTTTGGTTGCTACTATCACTGTGAAAAGTTTGGCTACTTATACCTTAAATGGAATAGGTGTGGTTGTAGGTGGTGTCACTTCTACCTCAAACGAAACTGAATCGGTTACCTCAACCTCAACTAGCAGATGTACCTGCACCACAATAGGATTGAGCATGACTATCGTTTTAGGGTCATCACCCTCTTTGATAAATCCAATTAATCCCTCGGGATCCCACTCTTCGTCAGTTTCTATCATATGTACTCCTTCACCCTTATGATCTGGGAGGGGGTTATTGTAGATGTTGGGTGCAACTTCCTTCGCCTGTATGACCTTGTTATCAGTCAATGTATGATCTTATCCTTCAATGTCCAACACTCATCAATGGTGTGCCCCTTCATACCGGAATGATAAGCACAAGTTTTATTTGGGTTGGCCCATTGAGATGAATTTTCCATTGCCACAGTGGGAATAGGGGTGACATAGCCAACAGCCTTCAGTCTTTTGTATAGATGGTCGATGGGTTCAGTAATGGCGGCGTATTATTTGGGAGGTTTGCGATCAAAATTAGGTATGGGTTTCTAGTAATTTGGATGGGTTGGAGGTGAATGGTAATATGCTGCATGGATTTTATAAGTATGATAAGCGGTGGCAGGTTGAGAGTATCTGGGAAATGAGGGTTGGTATGTAGATGGAGGTGTTTGGTATGTGAGTGGATATTTTTGGCCCTGGGCCACCATTACTGAGCCAACTTCTTTCTTCTTTGAAATGCTACCAGATTGCAATGCTTTGTTCGTGGCCTGCAGTGCCTCAAAATTTGTCACCATCCCGCTATTAATGCCCTCTTCAATCCTTTCTCCGAGTTTGATGATATCGGAGAACTTATGATTCTCAATAACCATTAGCCTTTCATAATAATGTGGGTCTTGTGCCCGGACAAAGAACTTGTTCATCTGATCCTCGTCTAATGCTGGTATGACCTTGGATGCTTTTGACCTCCATCGAGTATCATACTCGCAGAAAGTCTCATTTGGCTTCTCCTTTAGGTTCTAGATATAGAACACATCTGGTGCATTCTCCGTATTGAACCTGAACCGGTCTATAAAACTTGATGCCATGCTCACACAATTGGCCTATTTCTTAGGATTCTGGCTTACATACATGACAGGGCATCTCTGGTAAGACTTCTCATGAAGTTCTTCATTCAAATCCTTTCATCTTTTCCAACCCCCACGAGTTTGTCACAATAAGTTCTCAAATGAACCTTGGGATCACCCGTTCCGTCCAACATTTTGAACTTGGGAGGTTTGTAACCCTCCAGTAGTTCCACATCTGGTTGTATTGCATAAGTCCACGTACTTCAGACCTTTTATCCCTTTACCTCCTTCAACATCCTGAACGCGACTCGTCAACTTCTTGAGTTCCTCGACCATGTTCTTGATGATCAAGTCCTTCTCAGTGGATTCTGGTGTATAAGAGATTGGTTGAGTGGAGTAAGGTTGGGTTTCTATGTATATGGGGTTGTTTTGGTGAGTGCCCGAGATTTGGGTGTAGCGGTGGTCATTGGTTGAGTTTTGAGGATTGAGAATAGGTTATGGTGTGTTCTGAGGAGTATGATAGGTAGTGGTTTGTGGGTACTGGTTTGGTTGATGATGGTGCTATGGAGGAGTTGGTATTGGTAGAGGATTGGGGTTTTGAAGTGGTGTGGCGTACTGATGAGGTGCGAGAGGATTTTGTGGACATTGGTTCAGTATGTTTTGAGGAGGTGCTGGGTTTTGAGCACTTTGTTGGTTGACATCCGGGATGTTTAGGGTGAGGGAGAGGTTTGCCAAGTTGCGGACCTACTCAAGCTCTCCTTGTAACTCCAGTATTTTTTGCTCCAATCGCAAAACCAAGTCATTTTGTGCCGGATTACTCCAACCGTCTGAAGTTTCCACATTCTCAGCTTGTGTAACATTGTCTCTTATGATATTGCTCATGTCATCCATTCTTGCCTTCACCTTGTTTTTTGGATCACTTGGAGGATGAGCTGGTGGAGGGCCTCTGATCTGGTTTTTATATGCTGACGATGCCAGTATGACTGAACCAACCTTAGGGGATAGTAATAATAAAAAATAAAAGAAAACAAAAGATGAACAAGTCAATGAGTAAAAATGTTTGCAGTATTTAAACACATATTGAAAAAATGTAAGTTCGTGTCCTAATTAGGGAGCCACGTTGTGCCCGAGGTAGGCCTAGCGACACGTTGATTTGGAGAATTTCAGTGCCAATAATTGCCTCATTTCAATAATGTAAAAATAGATTAATCTAAAACGACACTAAATAAGATAAGTCACTAATGGCACTTGGTCTTATTACATCTGAAAAAGCAAATAAACCTAATCTACTTTGTCCCAGAAGGACCTTCTCTAGGTTGGATGTTTTTGACTTCATCGATCAAATTCCCCAATTCGTGCAGATTCAGCAGTAGGTATGCCCTTGCTAAATGTCCTTCTTCGCTTCCTTCAGTATTTTGGCAATCGGTGACTCTCTTCCTCATTTTCCCCTCCCATTCCATCAGACTGCACTCCAGACATTCCAACCTTTTGCTTGACTTAACGACCACCTCCCTCCATTCACTTGGTGGAAGATCCTCCCACCAATCTAGCAACAGTGGTAGTTCGTTACGAACCAAGCCAAACCTGGGGACCTTGTGCCTCATTTCCTCGAAACAAATATGGTTAGGCCATTTCCCCCTCCAGACTCGACTATTTATACGACAATGATTAGCATATTGACACTTATTTCTCCAAAATTAATGCACACAATCGTAGTTACATCCGTTGGGATTATGGAAAACCCGATGGACTTTTGGATGAGGCTTGTCTTAAAGAGTTGACATGTGGACAACATATTACCCGGCTAGGTTTGACCATGATGCATGCACAATTAATCAGAGTAAGGTTTCTAGATAGGTTTAGACGGTACCCTCAAGTGAACAACTTGAGGGGGAAACGCATGGAACCGTCGACTGCACTGCCGATCGACTAGTTTTACTGCAAATACGTCTTTCCTAATTTAAAGGGTGATATATAGGAAGGGCGCAAGCACTCATCAAGCATTGTTATAGGATTGATTACGCACGAGTGGAATATGATGTTGAGCATGATTTATGCAATAATAAATAGCATGTTGTCACGTATTTGCACGTTTAAAATGATAAATGCAGTATTTAATAATTGAAAGACGTTTAAGAAAGGAAACAAGAAGACAAGTCAGTTTTTGTAATAAAGGAAATCATAAATGCTTGAAAAATAGGAAATTAACTCCAGATAAAGGGGAGAAGAAAAGGGTGCACATGTATTATCAAAATAAAATAAGCATGCTTAAGACTAACTCACAAAAATCATGTTTGTTATGGTAAAAGCCTAAAAATATCCCTAGTAGAGTCGCCATGTGCCACACCCTCCTTTTTTCTTTTGCGGTGTCCGGGGTTTCGACATTTCGGGACAACTCCCTTCCTTTTGGGAATCGGGTATGGAATTTAAAGAGTCGCTACCTAACGGATTAAGGTGTGTTAGGGCACCTAGAACAAATAACTCATAAATCGGTTTACTTTACCAGATTGGGTAAGGGCTCGAAATTACCTTGAAGTGAAGGTGTTAGGCACCCATCAAGGTCCACAACGATGGGTCACGGCCAAACTCAATTTAAGTGAAATAGTCATAAAGCAATTTAAACGAATAGAGATTAAAATAAAACGGGGATAAAGGGGGTCCTAGGTTTATTAGCCTATAGGATCACTTTTGTGCAATACCCGGTGACCTTCCTCAAATAGAGGTGTTACGCGTGGCATTAGCACACAGGTCATCATATCCTTTACTACCCGATTACCCTCCCTTTAATTATTGTTACCTAAGAAATACAATAGCATCTGGTACGTGCCTTATGTGTGCACTACATGTCCCTTACCTGTGGCCCTAGAGGCGATTAGGACCTCTATTTCGGGTGGTTTTAGACTAACCTATGGTATTTAAAAGGAGAACACTAAGCAACAAACAAAATAAGTAGGACTGTCACGAAAAATATCACTTAAGGGGGCTCATATTTACCTCCACAAACAGACACAAAGCAAGTGCACGCCATTCAGACAAGTAGTTTTTATAATTTTAGGAGTCCTATAGGCAGGATATCTAAATGAATACAAATAGAATATACAACATTTTTTAAGGCGAAGCAATAAATACTTATCAGTTTGCCCATTAATTTTTATCACTTACTGAATTTGAGCACATTTCAAGCAACAAGAAAATCACAATTTTTAACCTAAGATTTAATTGTCCTACAGGCTTGCCTAAGCGATAACCGGCAGAATTCTATGAACATGGCATCTAAACTATTAATTAATGACTACAGTTATAAACCAGTGGTTGATTATAACAGGCAGATTTCATCTTTTTTTAGATCCTATAGGCATGCTTTCTAAATGCTGAAACTGATTAAAAGCATTATTTCTTATAGACATGATATCTAAACACAGAAACTAATTTTTACACTTACTTCCTATATGCATGATGTCTAAGTGTCAAGACTGCATTTATACTTATTCCCTATAGGCATGATATCTAAGTTGAAGAAGTTGATTCATTTATCTCCTATAGGCATGATTTCTAAATGCAGAAACTGATTTTGAATTCTCCTATAGGCATGGTTTCAAAATGCAGAACTGGTTTTGAATCCTCTTATAGGCAAGGTATCTAGGTGCAGAAAACTGATTTTAAAACCTTATAGGCATCGTATCTTAATGTAGAAACTAATTTTGAATTCTCCTATAGGTATGGTTTCTAAATACAAAACTGGTTTTGAATTCTCCTATAGGTATGGCTTCTAAATGCAGAACTGGTTTTGAAATTTCCTATAGGCATGGTATGTAGGTGTAGGAAACTGATTTTAAAACCTTAAAGGCATGGTATCTAGATAACTTCAGTTCCTATAGGTATGATCTTTACTACTTATGTGTAGGCAGAATTCTTTGAGCATATTGATAGGAAAATAGTTATTCAAACAGTGAAGATCCTATAGACATGGTTACTAATGCACATTGAATTGAAAAATACATGCAGATCTTATAAACATGATGTCTAATGTGCAGAAATAAACGTAAAGCTCTATAGCAGGATTCCTAATATGCAGATGTGCGGCATAGAGTCAAAACAATAATACAATATCAGCATAGTCAAGTCCTATAGGCAGGTTCTCTACCCAATTTCAACAGTCATATAAGAATAGACCCCCTCCAGCTTTTACTAATAACCCCCGTATCTGTTTTTACAAGAATTATTATACAGACCAATAAAAATAAGTTACATAATGAAAATCACTATACTATAGAGAACCTTCGTAGGCCCAACATCAACTTGGAACCAAGCCTTCAAACATGGCACCTCTAAGCATAGTGTTAGTCCACACATAACATGTCACAAACTAGGTTTCGCATGGAAGGAACTGATTTAGTCTATTAACTATTACCAAATAGAATCATATAGACATGTATTTAACAAATAGAAACATGCTGGAGTTAAATGGCTAATCACAAAGCCATACAAAAAGGATAGTGATAATCTAAAGCACATTATTCTTGAAAGAAGCACACAGAACCATGAGTTGATCAGGAACATACTAGGCAAACTCTCAGCACATAAAACAGGATAGGAATTAGAGCATTCTAGTTGAGAACTGGGTAAACAAGGGTCATGGATCAAACAGGAACATGCTATCATATAGAATGGGACAAAAACTGAGTCACGTTGGTTAAAAGAAATATAGGGCAGAACAGAAGCATGTTGAAACACTAACAACACAGCCACATTGGACAAAGAGATAATGAGACTAAAGCATACTGGCTAAAATAAACAGGAAGCATATAATAACACATGCACATGTTGAAATTCAGGGTGAACTAATCATGCAAGCCATAGAGAATGAGAACTGAAGTATAATAGTTGAGAAAAGAGTAAACAAGAGTCATACATCATACAGAAACATGCTGAGGTTTGGAATTAAACTAACCATATAGGCACAGGGAACATAATGGAATAATAGGAGTTAACACATACTATTTAGGAAGAATGTAAACAGGAATGTAATGGCAATTTGGATCCAAAGAGTTTAGCCTTGGCTTCCAGCCAACTAAACAATGCAGGAACTAGAGTAGTCGCACAAAGAGAGAACCCCAAATTCTTTGAAGAAAAGCAGAGGGCTATTGAGTTGTAAAAGTGAAGAAATTGTAAGAGTGTGTAAGAGTGAGTGTAATTCTATAAGCGTGAGCTTCTTTGACTCAGTGTGTGTCTGTCTATGTAAAATCAAGACAAGGGAAGGGCTTTTATAGTGTAACGACCCAACCAGTTGTTTTGAGCTCTAGCGTGTTGTTCAGCAGTTTAAGGCCATGGGCAGCTTCACTTCATGTATTATGACTTGTGCGCACGGTCGGAATTGAATTCCGGGAAGTTCGGAGTTGATTTGGAAAGAGAATTCTCATTTCGGAAGCTTTAAGTTGAAAGAATTGACTAAGGTTGGATTTTTGAATAAACGACCTTGGAATTGGGATTCGAAGGTTCCAGCAGGTTCGTATGTTGATTTTGGACTTGGGCATATGGGTTTTGGAAGACCCAGGAATGTTTCAGCGTCTATTGTGGAAGTTAGCATTTTTAGAAGAATCTCATAAGTTTTGATTGAAGTGCATTTTAGGTTTATCAATGTCCGTTTGAGATTCCGAGTCTAGGAATATCTCCGTATATTGATTCTAGTATTAGGAGTGCGATCAGAAATGAATTTGGAGGTCCGTAGGTCATTTTAGAGTCTTTTACCTAAAGATAGAAATTTGAAGGTTTTTGAGAAGTTTGACAGGAAGTGAACTTTTTGATATCGGAGTCAGAATCCAATTCCGAAAGTTGGAGTAGGTCCATAATGTCAAATATGACTTGTGTGAAATATTTGTGGTCAATCGGACGTGATTTGATAGTTTTCGTCGTCGAATGTAGAAGTTTGAAATTCTAAAGTTCCTTAAGGTTGGATTGGGGGTCGATTCTTGATTTTAGAGTTGTTTGATATGATTTGAGGACTCGAGCAAGTACGTAATGTATTACTGGTTGGTATGATTGGTTTGGGTTCCGGGGGCCTCGAGTGTATTCCGGATGGTTAACGGATCAATTTTGGAAATTGGAAGAGGAAGTGCAGCAGTTGTCTTCTTGTGTGACAGCACCTGCGAGGCTTGGGCCGTAGATGTGGTCATCTCGCCACAGAAGCGGGACCGCACCTACGGGAATCGGGGCACAGAAGCGGAAAGAGGAGCCCGGAGTAAAATTGCAAGAGTGGTAGAGGGGCCGCACCTGCGGAACCGTAGAAGCGGTCGTGTATCCACAGGTGTGGAATTGCTAGAAGCAGTAAGGTTCTTTAAAATCGGGGGTCTTGGCCATTTTCCTCCATTTTACTCTTGTTTTGGCTATTATTGGAGAGCTTCAAGCGAGGGATTTCATCATCAAACTTGAGGTAAGTTAATTTCACACCTTGTGAGTTAAATACATGGTTTTGTTAGGGATTTGAGCATGAAAATTGGTAGAAACTTAGGGTTGAGGGAAAACCTAAAAAAATGATATTCTTGGATTTTGACCACGATTTTGGTTATGAAATTAGGAGAAAATTATATATTTGAGTTCGTGAGTTCATGGGTAAACTTTATCTGCAAGAAATTTCGGAATCCGGGTATGTGGTCCCGAGGGCAATTTTGTCAACTTTTCGATCGAGGTTAGGAATTGTTATAAATTAGATTGTAATAAGTAGTTGAACATATATTAATGGATTTGCATAATTATTGGCCAGTTTTGGAGCATTTATCATCGGATCGAGTCTTTGAAAGGGCGTGGAATGCCGGTTATGGATCTTCGGGGCGAGGTGAGTCTCCTTACTAACCTTGTAAGAGGGAATTGTCCCTATAGTTGATATAATTTGTTATGTGCTCCTATTTGTGGGGGCTACGTATGCACGAGGTAACGAGAGTCCGTGGGTAGCTACTATTATGTGTAAATTCGGGTAGTCTAGGACCCAAAATCATGCTATACTTGGAATATCTGTAATGTTGTTGGCGGTTGAATTGCTTAAATCCTTTCAAATTGGTAAATGAATTTATAAAAGGATTAAACTTTATTTTATAAAATTGTTAATAGAGAATTGGCCTTTCTTTGGATAATTGTTCACTGTTGACTTCTTAATTGAATGTCTGTATGCGTTTAATTTCGGAACGGGCCGAACGCCTCGATAAATTAAATAGATGCATCTATGGTTCACGCCATTCGACCTTCTGGCAGTGCACAATTTAAATATTATTGGATCGGGTTGTACGACCTCGGCATGATATGCGCATGCTTGTATTGCTTGCTTGAGAATTTTAAATGTTGATAATTGCCCCTTCCTGGCTAAAGATAATGAAAAGTAACCTTTGGAAATCCTTTATTATTTGAGAAGTTATTTACATGCTTTCTGCCTTTATGAGTTAAATTTTGCTTTATGAAATCCATGAATTCCTCACACTTTTTCTATATTATCATTGGACCATTAGTAAGTGTCGAAGTCGACGTCTCGTCTCTACTTCTTAGAAATTACACGGGATACTCATTGGGTGCAAGTTGTTTTCGTACTCATACTATACTTGCTGGGCATTTTTGTTGCACAGGTTTAAGTGTGGCTAGTGACTTAGTGGCATAGTGGCATGGTTGATACGGAGACTTAGGTGAGTTGTATTTATTGAGACGACCCACAGCAAGCAGAGTCCCCTTCAGAGTATTTTACTGTATTTTTCATTTCCGTCCACTTGTATTCCGGAAAGTTACTGCATTTTATTGCATTCTCTAGTAAATGCTCATGCACTTGTGACATCGGATTCTGGACTGATTATGGGGTATCTTCTATTAATTTCTTAACATTCATATTTGATTTGAAACGATTATCTTTTACTGGTAAATTTGAAGGAAAAATCATAATTTTCAAAATTATTTAAACGAGAATTTAATTAAGTATTTTGGTTGGCTTGCCTGACAGCGGTGTCCGGTGCCATCACGACCCTTAGTGGAATTTGGGTCGTGACATATAGCGTACAATAGAGCAAACAAATAAGGTAGGAAATCAATTGCATATAAATAAGGCAAAGAGATCATTTAATCAGTCAATTAGGGCTAACATGAAGCAATTAATAAGCAGAATTAAGTAAGTATCCCTTTAATTAAGAAGAAACTCACACGGAGTAAATCGACAGACAAGATTGAGGTTTAAATAAGGTAAGTAGTAAGACCAGAGGTCAATTAAAACACAGAAATCAGACCAGTAAAGGAATTAATGGAGGTAGTACCAATTATTAATCACACATCAGGAAAGAACGGGTAAAAATCTTATAAGGAAATATCAAATTTAAAGGGATGCACAATTTCAAATCCTAATTAGGCAAATAAATCAATTAATACGTTAATTGACAGAGCTAGGTAAGCGGGCAAAACATTATAACTAACAGTCAGATAATTAAAAAACCTAAGGTGTAAAGCCATAGAGATGAGACTCTAGTAAGATCAATCGAAAAAAGTAAAGAAGAAAATGAGAGTTGAAAAAATGCCTAAACATTTGAAACATTTTGCAGAAATCTCTTAGAAAAATTGAAACTCTAGCTTTTAGGAAAAAATGAAATTGGTTGGCAATAATAGTAAAATAGAAAAATCTTAAAGGAAAAATACCAAACAAACTCAAAACCCTTCAGATCTAAAGAGATCTAACGAGTTCAACCAGAAATAACTAAGTTTATATTAAAAAATTAACAGAGGTGGAAACTCTAGTTTTGAACTAGAGATTTGAAGTCATGAAAACACCAAAGTGATAGTACTCATAGACATCGGTTGAATATAGGCAGATTAATCGAAAAGATGAGAGATTTGAACTAAATCTGGTTCGAATCCCTTGAGATGTCATCAAGTAACATGAAAATCGAACAATCAGTAGATATATGAGGCCGGATAAGGCCTGGAATTTAAGAAAGAACTCATGAATCGAGAGGGGTAACAGTGACGGCGGGGTAGGGTTAGAAGGGGGTTCCAGAGAAGAGAGGAGGGAAGGGTTTCAAGGACTGCGGGTTTGGAAGAATGGGGAAAGGTTTAGGAGGTTAGGGTAATTAAAACGGAAAGATTTTCTCGAACCGTTGATCTTCTGAGATCAATGGCCAGGATCGAATCTAAGTTGGGTGGGTTATTGGATCAAGGCACTGTGTTAATAATTGAACTGGGTAATTGGGTTAGCCATTTTAGGTGTTGGGCTGAGTAATTAGGTCCAAAAAATTAATTGAAAGAGGCTATATTTTAAATATCCAATTAACTTAATAAAATAATTTTATAAAATAATTTAGAAATGATAAAAATACCATTTGGGCATGAAAATGATTTAAGATAATTACTTAACATCATAAAAATACCAGAAGTAATTTTTTATATAGATAATATAATTATGCATATATATGGGCTATTATTGCAAAACATGTAATTCCAGCCTTAAAATGCAAATGTAATTATAAAAAGCACAATTAAAATTATTTAAGCCATATATGGACATAAGTGATAAATTTACATGATTAAATCATTACAAAAATTATATGAGGGATAATTACTTGTAATTGTATAATAAAAAATGCAGAAATAAATTGAGTTAAAGCCTTTAAAATTATAAAAAATACTTGTGCATGTTTGTAAATGCATGTGTACTATTTTGAAAATATATGCTCATTTAAAAATATATTAGGAAAAAATTGTGTATCAACACACACCATAACTAATAAGAGAGTAAAAGAAACTCCCTGGTTGGCCAAAGGCCAAATCACTAGCAGTTCATGGGGTACTCAGACTTCTCCCAGGCCTGGTCCTTCGTGTGGGTACCTCACACTTAGTTCCAACCATCTGATTTGTTGTTTCATCCTTTCAATAGCTTTGATTTGCATGCTCCTAGAAAATAAAAAATCGACACTATAAAAATAATATAATTAAAAATTAATATTTTAAAAAAAAAGTGAAGCTGGGTTGCCTCCCAACAAGTGCTTGATTTAACGTCGCGGCACAATGCGGATAACTTTCTGTCTCCACTTTGAACTTATGATTGAACCCCTAATTTGGCATCAGGTTTTCGGTTATGCTCCATGGGTGGAGGAACGAATCTGACTGGCCCAATAAAATAATGTAGTATTATGTACTTCTTGGCTTTTAGATGAGGTGTGTATCAGGGTATCACTGACGAGCGCAAAACACACACTTTAATATGCTCGCTAGTCGAATATAGTACAACATAATATCATATCCACATGGATTGGAGTTAAAAAGTATTATCATAGTTTGTAGCTAGATTGTTATCCATGATGATAAACAATTGAGAGTTTTGTGAATAAAACTAAAATTAACTAAGAGTCTAAACTATTGGGTAATGACATTCGACGTAAGTAATGAGCAAAGAAGGTTAACAATTTGGAGAAAATAGGGTTTTGATAGGATATGTGCAAGATAATTGTTTAGGATCTAACTCTATTTAATTCATGTCTAGACGTTCAAGTGAGTCTCTCGAATTCACTTGATTATTAGTTAAAATATCTAGTAGAAGCTCCTCTCTCGATTAAGTCTCAACCTCACCAGATGAATCAATTTAAGCTAGGTGAAGATATGCAAGAATTCGTAGTGAATTGGTGTTTAGGAGAACCTCTCTCGATTATCCTCCTAACTAGGTTTAATAAACAATTCAACTAGCCTCTTCTGATTACTAAGAAGAATTAATGAATTCAACCAACAAAATAGAATGCAAAAATATCATAAGTTATGCCTCTCTCAATAATATGAACAAGTGAATATAGATGCAACGATTAAAACATCCAAAACGATTCAATACATAAAACTAGAGTTAATACTCACAAACAAAAAACAATACAGAAAATCCATCAAACCCTAAAGAGAACTACTCCATAGATATGGAGCAATTCATCACAAATATATTTAAGTTAAAGGAAAACATAAGCGATCCAAACTCATGTCTTGAGTAAGGATTGAATGATGAAATCCTTGTGCTTTTGCTTCTCCACTTCCTCCTTAGCTTCCTTAGGTCTAAGATATGTCAAAGGTCCTCAAAATAATATTTTTATATGTATTTATAGCAAGTAAGGTAGGGCCCAAACGAAACCACCTTCTCCTAGACGAAATAGGACATTGGCCTGTAAAAATTGCACAGGAGCGCCGCATGGGGCGACGCACCATGCCCCCACTAGTGGAGATCTTCAAGAAGCTCAACAACTTGACAAGCAACAAAAAATACACTGCTGCCTCGCACTATGCCTCGCACCCTGCATCGCACTACTGCAAATTTCTTAGAGTACGACTCAAATCTTGCATTTTAACATCCAGACTTGGTCCTCGACCCCCAAATACGATCTCGGCTTAATCCCTTGGGCTTATAATCAGACTTCAAAGCTCCAAATAGCTCGAATTATCTCTATAACATCTACATCACTCGGAGTCACTCCTACAAGGCATAAAACACATAATAAGTACAAAACACTAATGATTAAAGCTCAAACACAATTAATGTGTAGTAAATTAGAATGTAATAAGCGACTAAAACACGTAATTTAACCTACCATCAACCATCAATTAAAAATAAGAGAATAAAAGGACATTCCGAAGGTGGCTTTTAAAACTCGTTCACTTTGAGTTTATGGTGATGTCTTTCGGGTTAATAAATGCCCCAACAACCTTTATGGATCTTATGAATTGGTTTTTGAAACCTTTCTTGGACATGTTCGTCATAGTGTTTATTGATGACATCCTTATATATTCTCGGAGTCAGGAAGATCATATCAATCACCTCCGGGGGATCTTATGGACGCTCCAAGAGAACGAGTTATACGTGTAGTTTTCGAAGTGTAAATTTTGGCTCAAATCCGTAGCTTTATTGGGTCATGTGGTTTCAAGTGAAGGGTCAAAATATAGAAGCCACAAAGATTTGGGCAATACCTCAAAGTTTCTTGAGTTTGGCCGGTTATCACAAAAGGTTTATAGTGAGATTTTCTTCTCTTGCCTCCATGTTAACCAAGTTGACTCAAAGGTGGCTAAATTCAAATAGTCCGATGTTTGTGTGAAAAGTTTTCAACGATTGAAGACCGGATTGACCGTGTTGATATTACTGGTTGATTCGAAAGGTTTGTAATCCATGACGATTCTTTTGGAATTAGTCTCGGATCTATTCAGATAAACAACAGTAAGGTAGTTGTTTATGATTCGAGGAAACTTAAAAATCATGAAAGAAATTATCTGACTCATGATTTGGATTTTGCGACAGTGGTGGTCACATTGAGGCGTCATTACTTGTATGGAGTGCACATGTATATATTCACGGACTATACGAGTCTACAATATATCTTCAACCAATGAGAGCTGAATTTGAGGCAAAGGTGGCTTGAACAACTCAATGACTACATCTTCAATATATCTTCAAGCAATGAGGCATTACATCTGTTCATAGATGCATGTTTTGACACCCAAATGGACTGAACACTCGATAGGCACTTCTTAATGGTAGGCTAGAAGCCCGTATTTTAGCCGTAGTATTGCACTATAATTACTATTTTTATGTGTGTTTGAGCTTAAATGATAGTGAATTACTCTTATTAAGTGTTTATGTATTGCAGGAAGTGATTTTGTGTTAAAAAGTTAATTTGGAGCTAAATCACCCCGCAACGCGGATGTATAATTTTTGGGGCCAAGAAATTAAAAAAAAACACAACACAAAATTTGATGAGCACAAAACAAAACACAAAGTTATTGGTCGCTAGTCAAAGATAATATAGTTTAATTATCGTATTCACAGGGATTAGATTTAAACAATATTCGAATAATCTTCAGTTGATTACTATCCACGAAAATAAATACTTGATTTGATGATTAGCAACTCTGACTAACTACTAAAAATTTAACAATTGATTATAAAAGATAGCAGATGAGCAACAAAGAGATATCAATGAGAGAAATAATGGTAATTGACTAGATAGGTATAAGATAATTGACTCGGGATCCAATTCTTGAGTTAGTTCGCTCTATAATACTGTTGATTCTCTTGAATTTAACAGATAATATATTACACTTGAAGTTAATGCTCCCCTTTTGATTAAATGTTAATTTCAGTAATTAATCTAATTGAATCACGATAAACAATTGTAACGAATAAAATGATGGTTATGGTCTAAAGGGTAACTTATCACGAATATTTCCTTATTTCTAGTTCGATTAACAATTCAAGGGGCTCTTTCGATTACCTAATCGAATCACAAATTTAAACTAGAGCATAAGATGTAAAGACATTCAATATCAAGCTCCTCTTTCGATTAAGCAAAATAAGAAATAAATTCATAATACAAATTAAAACTCCATCAATTAATTCCAACAATTATCAAGAATCGAATCCCTAATCAATTTATCAAAATACCGTATCTATCAAGACCCTAATGGAAATTACTCCATAGTAATAGAAAAAGTCATCTCAATAAGGTTTAAAAACAAAGAAAACATCAATGATAATGATTCGACACAAACTCCCGTATTGCACCGATCGTTGGTTGAAATCTTCATGAATTCTTGTGTCTTCTTGCCTTAGTTGCTTCTCAAATTTTCGTAGGTCAAAAGTCCCTTCAAAAATATATTTTTGTTATATTTGTACTCTGTAGGAACGGGCCCAAACGAAACTCCCTTTTCCTAGCCGAAATAGGAAATAACTCTGAGAAATTTATACAGGCGCACTGTGCCATGTGACGCGCTTATGAGGATGTTCAGAGAGCTGAATTCTGTCAGGCAACCATGTTTACATAGTCATGCCACGCTATTGTGGTGCCCCATGCAGCACAACAGTGTTGTTTTCTCAGAGTAAATCGTTTTATCCACTTTTTGACATTCGGACTTAATCCTCGACCCCCGAATGTGATTCCGTCTTAATTTCTTGGGCTTCTACTTATACTTCAAAGCTATAACTTGTTCTATTTAGATCCAAATTAACTTTTTTTACTCAAAATCACTTCCTGCAAGGCATAAAACACATAATAATTGTAGTTCACTATCATTTAAGCTCAAACACATATAAACTACAGTAATTAGAGTGCAATACTACGGCTAAAATATGGATTTTCAGCCTATCATCAATACCCCACACTTATACCATTGCTCTTCCTTGATCAATCACACTACACTTCACATAGGGATGACCTTTTCATCAAACAACTTCCCTGCCAGATCATGCTAAGAATTTTTAAAGAAGAATAAGCACCCTATCATAACATCCTAGTCTCAAAACTTGACTCAAAAGCACCACGTATTTTTTCACAACCTGCTTACCTACTTTAACGCAAAGGTCAATGTCATTACCTTTCCTTCGCAAGTCATGTGCCCTCGCACTAACAAAATATAGAGAGTAGTTCCACACAAAATAAAATTCACGAACAAATAGGAACTAAAGATAGAAAGAATTCACTCACTCTTAGAATCAAAATCCATGTGCCACAAAAAACGTACCATAGGCTTGCCCGCAGTATGATACTCTACTAATTGAGCTCATTCAGTCAAAGAACAAATAGGACTTAATTTTAGTTGCAATGTAGGCTGCGGGACGAGTAGGATACAATTTGGATAATAGTGGCTACACCTCCCTGAGAACTTTAATACATACAATTTCACAAATTCTACCTCCACACTTATGTTAAACCAATCCTCAACCTTCACATCATGTTAACACCAAGCTCCCAATTTCTTTAAGCATAGACAAAACAAGATTTACCACTATCAAGGAATAATTTTTTTTATAATATATACAAACACCATTTTTTTGTCTTTTTTCAATTCCCTACCAGTAGCTCTCCCAATTTTTTTCAAACACTGCACCTTTCTGCTTTTCTATAGTTCCACTTAAAAACCCCAACCATACCTCATTTAGCTTTTAACAAGCTTATAAATGTACCAAGTACTCAAGAGAGGTAAATGGTTCAAACAGATAGCCAATTCAAATAAAGGTGTCAGGCTTGCAGTATGGTTGCCAAAGAAAATAGGAAGACTATCACACCTCCTTTTTCCTGAGGGATAGGGAGTTTTTCAAATTTAAGTGACACTAATCGAAATAGAATTATTTTATTCAATTTTAGAGTCTCCACTTAGGATAATTTATGGTGTCCCAAGTCACCAGTTTATTTTAATTTCAAATCGAAGAAATTTGACTCTGTTTAAAGTCTGCGAAACTAGATGACTGGGTAAGGAATTGCGTTAACCCGGGAGAAGATGTTAGGCACTCTCGAGTTTCGTTATTTTAGCCCAGTCGCTTTAATCATACATGACTTGATTAAATTGTTTAATTACTCACTTTTAGAACCAATGTACATTTGACCTTCTTACTGCTTTTAATTGCTTGATTGTTCGTAATTATGAAATTATCTTGAAACAAGTCATATGTACGTGTACTCTTTTGTTTGGTGTGTCCAGAATCATGTCACGGGTACGTGTACACAGTTAATAACACTTTATAATTACTAGTAAGATTGTTTTTCCCAAAGTTGTGTGAATGCATACCCTAGATTTAATTTTGAAAATCGTTATTATGTCACGCGAATGTATACATAATCACAATAATCTGGTTAACTAAGAATGTTTCTGAAGCTACTAATATGTTTATGAATATTATAAAATTATTTATGGACTAATAAAAAAGGGCAGCTATATAATATCAACGGGCCTAGCATGCTCCTAGTGACCTGAGAAATTAAAAGAAAGATAAAAACGAGGGTGGCAATACCTTTTTTAAACTCAGATTCCTTCTCAATATTAATCAAACCCTAAATCTAATTTTGAACCCACAACCACAGGACCCTTCCGCCACAGAGAAACAGTGATGAATGCAACAAAAACAAACAAAACAGAAATAAACAATCGATTAAATATGCATTCAAACCATTCAATGAACTAAATGTTTAGGTAATTAGAAAGATCACAGAATACTAAACTAAATGAAGACAAGGAAAATAAATTCTTATCGCTTCAATCTTTTCTTAAACTCTCTTCCACTAGTACATGAAATTCATATTAGCCTCACAAGTTACTCCACTAACACTTAAATTTAACATAAATAGATTACATGTCTTATGAAGAGTTCAAAGCAGTAAACTCTTAAGGTTAATTAAAGAATTGCAACCAACGTATCTAAACGAAACAGATTCAAGATTATAACATTTAATCACATAACTAAAACAGGACATGTCGTGGAATAATATTCAAATTAAATAAACTTAAATAGACAAGAGAAAATCAAGAAACGAACCTGTTAACCAAGCTTTCATTAATATATGAAAAATAGAGCTTCTGAAACAACTTCACAAAAGGTGAAAATCTGAAAGAAGAAGACAGTAGTGAGGCGAATCGGGAAACCCCACGAACTTGGACCTCGAACGACGATCCAGCAGAAGAAACATGAAAGAATATTTTTTTTTTCGTTTTTGTATTTTTTTGAAATTCTGAAATTTTTAACCAAACTTAGAAAAGATAGAAACCTAAAGAACCTAAAGTTTCTATCCAAATTTCGTTCCCTCCATCTTTGTGTGTGCGCGTCTTTTTGGAATGAGGGGAGAGATGAGAGCTTGGTCTTGAGGAAAAAGGGAGGGGTGGTAGACCTAAGAATATGGGGTTAGAGTGAGCGGCCCTCTAGAGATGGGGTTTGGCTGAAGGAATTTTTGTAGGGGAAGGGGTGGGGGTCTTACTAGGTTAGAGATTAGGCTTTTTTTGTTTTTTATTATATTTTTATATTGTTGGTAGATAGGATATGGGTCTGAAAAATCCGAATTGGGCCAAATCCAACAATAAAGAAAACTTAATTCCTTTCCTTTAAATAATTTAAAAATATACTATTAGATGTAAAATTAATTAAAGTAAAACTGTATCATAATATAAAGCTTTTTTTTTGTATTTTCAAATATTATAATAAAGTAAAAAGTAGAAAAAATAGGCTAAAGTCATGGTAAAATTAAAATACTATAAATATAAATATACTAATTGACCTTAAACTAAAGATGAAAATATTTTTTTGTGTTTTTAAATTGTAATTTGAAGTAAAATTGACTAACATTCAATAAAAATTAAACTTAATTTAAATAAATATTTTTAAACACTAAAAATAGCTCAAAAATGTGACGAGTCAAAAATTACGTGCTTACAACTGTCCTTTTTTGCTTGGAAACACAAAGTATTTCACGACCCTAAAACCGACCTGGTCGTGAGGGAGCCTATTGTGAAACTAGGCTAGCCGACACAATTCCCGAATTAACCATTATTCAATAAAAGTCGTTTTTAAAGCTTTTAATTAATCAAAGATCTCATAATGTAAGTCTAAATATATAAATACACAAGCCCGACATCGGGGTGTCACAAGTCACGGGCATCTACTAAGGTCTGAATACAACCAAGAGTCTGAAATATACTAAAAACAATCTAAGGAAGACAAGAGGGAGAAGAGCAGGGCTACGAACGTCGGGCAGCTACCTTGCTAACTTTGATGACTCTGTCACTGAGCAACCAACACTCGCTATTGGGTTTAGATATACCTGAATCTACACACAAGGTGCAGGGAGTAATGTGAGTACACCAACTCAGTAAGTAATAAAAGTAAATGAAAGCCGAGCAGTAAGAAGACACGTAAACCACGTCACAACGCTACAGCAAATGCAGTACATTTCCAAAACAGTACAGAAATCCTTTACTTCGTAAATCAGCTCAGTTTCAGTAAAACCTTTTAAAACAACTTTCAATAGTTTGAAACAAGTGATAAAGCAGTGAGTAAAAATGATAGAAACGTAAACAGCCCCTCGAAGACAATCGCCCCTCGGGCATAATATCAACAGAACCAGCCCCTCGGGCTACCTCACAATCACTCAAAATCAGTCCCTCGTGCATAACATGAATCAAGAACCGCCCCTCGGGCAAAATACAGATCAAGAACAGCCCCTCGGGCATTAACATGAAACAACAACAGCCCCTCGGGCTATATCACATCACTCACACTGGGTACCTGCGCTCACTAGGGGTGTATAGACTCCAGAGGAGCTCCTACAGACCAAGCGTTAACAAGCCATCTCGTGGCATAATCAAACTAGCCCTCGGTCTCATAACAAGCCACCTCATGGCATAACAAATCAGGCCCTCGACCTCACAATCATGAATTAGTAAAACACTGTTGTGGCGCGTAGCTCGATGTCATAATATCCTCACAACACAGGCCCTAGGCCTCACTCAGTCTGAAATCTCTCTTAAGCCACTCGGGCAACAGTAAAACATGATGCTCAGCCCAAAATATCATTTAAAAGATAAGAAATAGAGTAAATATGGCTGAGTTATAAAAATAGTAGAATATCGTATGACTGTGTACAAACATGAAGTCAAAACAGTGAGGAATAGCAGTAAAATGCCCATAAGGGTCCAAAACAGTTGGCACGAGGCCCAAATATGGCATTCAGCCCAAAACATGGTAATAATTTCCAAAACACAATGATATCAAACAAGTTTTAATCAAATGCGCGACTTAACAGTCGTACGAGACGGACTAAGTCACAATCTTCAACGGTGCACGACCTCACGCTCGTTATCTAGCGTGTGCGTCACCTCAAAGTAGCACAACGATTCTGGGGTTTCATATCCTCAGAACAAAAGTTACAATTATTACTTACCTCAATCCAGTCCAAACTCTAGCCCGTGATGTCTTTGCCTCTCGACTCGGCTTCCGAATGCTCCAAATCTAACTAAAAACAGATTCATACTATCAAAATATGCTAAAGGAACAAAGCCCACTCGAAAATAACCAATTTACACCAAGAATCCCGAAATTGGCCAAACCCGACCCCCGAGCCCACATCTCAAAATCCAATAAAAATTACATCAATATAATCCTTATCCTCCCACAAGTTCATACATACCGAGAACATCAAAATCGGACCTCAAATGGCCCCTCAAATTCCCAATTCACACTCTCCAATTTCAAGCCCTAATTCCCCAATTTCAGGCTTTAAATCCCACTAATTTCATGTTTAATTGGGTAGAAATCATTATAGAATAGAGTATTGAGTTCAAAAACCTTACCTTCAAGTGTTTCCCTTTGATTCCCTTTTCAATCCATCTTTAAAAGCTCCATAATCGCTCAAAAATGGAGGAAATAGACCAAAAATCGCAAAAATAACTTTTAAACATTCTTCCAAGGTAAATTTTCCTTAATCGCAATCGCGAGAAGACCATTGCGATCGCGAAGAACAAATTCTTGCTGACTCAGAAATGACCCTACATGAACGCGTCACTCTCCACGCAAATGCGATACGCATCTCTCTCAAACCTACGATCGCGGACTAGGGACCTCGTTCGCGATGAGCAAATGCGTGGTCAAGCCTTGGTCCACTTATCCTTATGCGAACACGACCTTACCCATGCGTTCGCGATTCTTTACATGATAACCTCTCGCGATCGCAGTCCTTAATATGCGAACACGAAGAGCAAACATTGACTACCTTTACAAATTCTCTACGCGATCGCGAGCCTCCTCACGTGATCATGAAGAAGGAATCTCTGCAATAGAAGTGAAGTGAAAACCTGTAACTCTCAAAACTGCAAACTTGGTCTGATAACCACCCGGAACTCACCCGAGGCCCTCGAGACCTCAACCAAACATGCCAACACATCCCATGACATCATTCAAACTTGTTCCAACCTTAGGAATGCTCAAAACAACATCAAAACATCAAATCACACTCGGATTCAAGCCTAAGGATTCCAAAAACTTCTGAATTCTGATTTCGATCAAAAGGTCTATCAAACCTCGTCCGAATGACCTGAAATTTTGCACACATGTCACAAATGATACAACGGACCTACTCCAATTTCCAGAATTCCATTTCGACCCTGATTTCAAAATTTCCACTACCGACTGGAAAATGCCCAATTTTCAATTTCGCCAATTCAAGCCTAGATCTACCACGAACCTCCAAAATACATTCCGGACGTGCTCCAGAGTCCAAAATCACCTAACGGAGCTAACCAAATCATAAAAATCAAAATCTGAGATCGAATACTAAAAAGTCAAAACTTGGTCAAACCTTTCAAATTTAAATATTCAAACGGAGAACTGTTCTTTCAAATCCATTCCAATTATCCTAAAAACCAAAACCGACAATTTACATCAATTGTAATACATCATACGAGGCTAGTCATGCCCAATAACTAGCGAGCGAAATGCAAAAGCTCAAAATGACTGGTCGGGTCGTTACATCCTCCCTGACTTAAACATATGTTTGTCCTCAAACGTGCCCAAAGTTGTTCCGAAAACCATCAAATCACTGTGTAGCCTTACCATGAACATACCCAGGGGTGATCCCACGTCACCTATCTCATATAGGTCCGATAACACAGTGTAACTGAAATTTCATAATCCAACCTAGCCCATAAACCTTAGAACCATATTTCCACTTCTAAAATTATCTACAAGATCAGAATCTCACATATATACTTTGAATAAGCTAGAACAAGTTGTAACAAACCATACCTGTAGCCTCAGATGCAATTACATGATATACCACATAGCTCAAACTCTCGTAGCGATAACTTCTGATCATAGTAGTTGCTTAGAAAAACCAAATATCGATAATAAACCTCTTATCAAATAAAGCCTCATTCCAATATTTCTGTATACTGCCAATGATAAATGAAACACGTAGAAAGTCATAACCATTCCTCAAATCAACCATTCGTGAGCCGAACATCGATATTATACTTCCAACACGGTGAAACTGAATCCGTTTGTATTCATTCTAGATCCCAACGGTCTCATCTAATTCAACACAACTGCTCTGGTGACATGACACATCAATACAATCTAAAGCCACAACTCGTGCAATCCGCGCACAATTAAGCAACAATCTGAACGTATTGACTCAAATGAGAGAGCGGTACTGCAAGCTCACAAGTACCACCACACAGAATGCTGAGAACCTGTCACCCATCATAGAAACAGAACACACGAATCTAACCTAAAGGATCATACCTCCACATAACTTTGATGCAATGCACGACCCTATCCAAACACTGGTCCACATGAAACACCTCAAGTCACTATGCTCAAAATCGACAACCATGCACAAATTGATGTCTAGAACCAAAGCAAATCATCATGACCACTACGAATCAATTGACATAACATTACACAAACCCGAAAGGACACAACCAATATGCCATCCGCCGATTAATAGCCAATACTCTTCCCGCTCGAATTCCACTGAGAGACCCCAATAAAACCGCACCACATGTTCCTATAACCAACAAATCCTAACGCCTCGCAACACGGAAAGGTAACTTATAGATCTCCCCATATCACTAATAAGCTCAATAACAATCGAATCAACACATCCCTCAACAATACAACTCGGAGTCAACCAAGCCGACTCGATGTAGAACACACATCCATATTGGCCTACCAATGAACCCCTTATCAAGGATTTCCTGAAGCTACTCCTTTAACTCTGTCGGTGCCATACGATACGGTGCTCGGCACCAGATCAATGCCGAAATCAACAATCCTATTCGGCGACATGCCCAACAGCAGGAAACACTTTCGGAAATCCCTCACCACCGGAATTGAATCAATGGTAGGAGTCTTTACGCTAACATCCATCGCGAAGGCCAAATAAGAAAGACAACCCTTCCCAGCCATCCGTTGGGTCTTCAAAAATGAAACCACCCTACTGGGAACATAATCCGTTGAACCTCACCACTAAATCTGCGACATTCCTAGCATAGTTAATGTCGTCGTCCTAGCGCAACAGCCCAGAATAATATGACATGGAGACAACCAGTCCATATACAACATCACACCAAAATCTAGCATACTAAGCAACAAGGATCCACTCGGGTCTCCAAACCTCCAACAGCTACCATACAAGACTTATATACGCGGTCCACAACCACGATCTAACCAATTTATGAGAACTCCCAGTCTCCAAATCCATACAGCACGTGACTCACCATATCTGATCCCAACTCTACCGTCTGAATATACAACACACCTATCATCCCACGGGAGGTAATCCTATAATTCTTCTGTTCCACCAAGCAAACTCGAATATCAGCAGTCGATCCAATAAGAGAGTGTAACAATACTAATGAAGTATCCTCATCTCAAACACTTGCCCTTTCTGAAAATACATACTCTCATCAAGACATACCAATCAGTGTTCTCATTTATCTAGTCATCTAAAACTGTCCATGCTACCTAAGAATTTGTGACCTTCCTTTCAATACTGAATCGTGACCTTACACATGCAAATCTTAATCCTACACAACATACCGCATATACCATACCATCCTAGGATAAACATGAGAACTTCATATCCATTCCGATACACAAGAAACTATGTACTAAACTAGCCAAGAACTTTCTATTGAGCCCATCTAGAAGAAAATCACTATACTTCCCATGCTCCTCACGCTCGTAGAAAATATACATCTCTAACCGTGGTAGAAACCATCAAGAACTCTCCGAATTCCTTTGGCACAAAACTAAACCGTCAGGAATGAATCCTTCTAACCCAGCCAAGCTATGCAGGCCACTAAAAGCCAAGAGCATTGCCGCGAAACATCTGTAGAAATGCATTGCCTCGTAAGCACCCAAAGAACTAATCATATGCTTACCATGCCGATATGGCCTACTTCCAAGCTATCCCATCTATCCATGTTCCTTTCGATTTACCTTCAACTTGATACTTCTTCTCGCTATAACACCACAATCCTCGACCTAGACTCGCACACGAGACCCAAGCATAAAGCCATATCGTCCTACGGTTCATAAGCCACTGACTACTCTCTCAAATATCCCCAAAGCACCACATTCGAAATACTTTCCCTGAAGAGACTTCCTACGAATATAAAGCCATTACATTCACCTTTGTGATACTGATGTGTAGAATCCATAATGATATAGAAATATCGCGAGTCTTGACACCCTCCAACGCAAACCTCAGTTTCTAGCCAAATATACAACATAAAAATCTCCAATTATTACATGTAAAATCGTGAACCCATTAGAACCATTCTCGAGAGTCATCCACTCTACTCAAACCGCAATTAGACCGATCAAACAGACTGGACGACCTGTGCTCCATTAGCACTCCGACACCGCAGAATGTAAGCTCACCTTAATGCAACCAAGCAACTTCCTATTCTATGCACCATACATCCTTTACCAATAACAACTCAAGTCATTCCGTGATTCTCATATACCCATAAAGCATAACATAACCTTTATTGAAATTTCTTTTACTCGAGCCATCCTCGGTCTTAACCTCCATAAGCCATAACTAATTTGCCAGTATGCCCCAAATTGGAACCAACATAGCACATAACCGTGCAACCAACTAATTAATAGCAGACTCCCCCACTTGGCTTAAAGCCATAGATAAAAACACATAGAACTCACAATGCACATACTCTACTACTGCCATAATACCATGGTAAGATCAAACTAAATCCTTCATAAGCTTGCACAACACAAACCATCTAGGCCTCAACTCATCTGCAAATCTCGTATTCATCCTCTTAACAGACAAGCCCACTCTCAAGTGATCCAAATTCAAATTGCAACACATATATTTCACTGGTAGTAGAGATCTTCCGACAAACGACATAAGGATCAAACAAACTTCAGAACACTTCGCAGGAGATAACCCACCTGCTTCACCTCAAACTAATATCTCTTTATACCCTTCCACTGTTGTAAACATTATGCAGTCACTTAATCTTCCTGAGTTTGAACTCATATCACAACGGGAAATCCACTTTACTTCCCAACTAGGCAACATGAAAAGATCCTTCAACACACCCACAACTCGGGGCTATATATCAAATCACGATGGAAATCAATCACCAAATAGTTTTTGCTATCCCCAAGCAGACCCTTCTCATCTCATTAAATTCATATGAACACATCTTAGAGTCACATCACACTCAGCACGTGACTATACAGTCATCACTTCCCTTAATAGGGACACTTCATATATAAATCCCGAAACATGTGCTCACGCAATCAACAACTCAAGGATCAAGCTACAGGCAAGGCTCGGCCTCAAGTCCTCAAAACTGGCCCAATATCAATACACAGAGATCATATCTCGCCCCTCGATCAGGGAATCACAAGTTGTCAACGCACAGCCGAAACCAAGCGCTCATGTGCACATACGAACGCGTGGAAAGAATCCAAATAGTTATATTTCAAGCTGAATCAAGGACACACGATAAGAATTCAAGAATGTGAAGTTTTTCCTAAAGGTTCTGCTACCTCCCGAGGATAAGTACAGACGTCTCCATACTGATCTGCCAGACTCTACTAAACCTGCTCATGACTCGTGAGACATATATAACCCAGGCTCTAATACCAACTTGTCACTACCCTAAAATTGACCCGGTCGTGATGGCACCTGTCATGAAACTAGGTCAGTCGACACAATTCCCTAATTAACCATTATTCAATAAAAGTAATTTTTTATGCTTTTAATTAATCAAATATCTCAAAATGTAAGTCTAAATGAACACTGCGGAATAAATACATAAGCCCGACATTGGGGTGTCACGAGTCACGAGCATCTACTAAGGTCTGAATACAACGAAGAGTCTGAAATATACTAAAAACAATATAAGAAGACAAAAGGGAGAAGAGCAGGGCTTCAAACGTCGGGCAACTACCTTGCTAACTCCGATGACTCTGCCACTGAGCAACCAACACCCGCTACCGAGTTTAGAAATATCTAAATCTGCATTAAAGGTGCAGGGAGTAATGTGAGTACACCAACTCAGTAAGTAATAAAAGTAAATGAATGCCGAGCAGTAAGAAAACATGTAAACTACCTCATAACGCTACAGCAAATGCAGTACATTTCCAAAATAGTACAGAAATCCTTTACTTCGTAAATGAAGCTCAGTTTCAGTAAAACCTTTTAAAACAACTTTCACTAGTTTCAAATGAATGATAAAATAGTGAGTAAAAATGATAGAAACATAAACAGCCCCTCGACAAAACATTTAGCACAATCGCCCCTCGGGCATAATATCAATAGAACCAGCCCCTCGGGCTACCTCACAATCACTCAAAATCAGCCCCTCGGGCATAACATGAATCAAGAACCGCCCTTAAAAAACGCATAACAAGAATGACTCAAACTAGGAAGTGCATCTCCTTGATGAACTTAAACGACCAAAAACTAGGAAGTGCTTCTCCTAGGGGTGGAATCTCAATTTAGGAAGTGCGTCTCCTAAAAGTATATCATGAAAGACTAGACAAGGAAGTGTGTCTCCTAGGGGTTAAACTTCAACGACTCAAACTAGGAAATAAGTCTCCTAGGGATAAACTGAAATGACTCAAACTAGAAATTGACCCTATTTTCCAAGAGGGATTCTGAAATTAAAGAAAGGTAAAGACTCTTCCGACTAGGGAGACTACCTAGGAGGTACGGTTCTTCTCAACTAGGGAAAGTGGCTAGGAGGTACGGTTCTTCTCAACTAGGAAAAATGCCTAGGAGGGAATGGTCTTCTCAACTAGAGGAATGTCTAAGAGGTAAAAACCTTCTCAAGCACCCTTTGTGGTGACAAAATCTGGGCACAACACCTGAAATGTTAAAGCTCCCAAGCTTCGATTTGGACATAGTCTTCGTCCTTGTTTCAAACTAAGAAAACTTGTGAGTTTAAAACATAGTTGTTGGTTTGTGGCCTTGATATTGAGGGCGATTGTTCCTACACTTGCCTTGATAACTTTGATTTCAACCTACAAGATCTTGCTTGTTATTGGCTAACCATTTTTCTGTCAACTCTTATCACGAAGAACACCTCTGAATGTGTCAGGCCCAAATCGCTCCATCTGTTGCATTGTGTTCATGAATTGACCTTTACCGAACCTTTGCATTTCATAATAATCCCAAAGTACGTCAATTGTCTCCAACTCAGTGCACATACTGCTCTTTCCTAACTTACGCCACTTTGATGTGCTAGCCAGACTTTGCTTTGTGCAATTTGAAAGCTGGGAGCAGGTTTTGAAATCATTTCTTACTTGTTCTGACAAAACAGACTCAAAAACAAAGCAAGAAGAACATAGTAAGGGGATAACGGAAAAAGATGACATATAACAAGAAAGTCTAATGACCATGACATACATTTTTGGATTAAGTGGCCTAATCTGTCAAGCAAGTCTAATGTTCAACTCTTGTTATACCTCTAATCCGTGAAACCGGGCTTCAATGCTCGAATTATCCTATCTGATTCACGATCCTTATTCGACTTGTAGTGCCCAAAGGATTTTCACCATCAAACCTCTCTCATTTTGCTCTTTCTTTTAACTCATTGTCGTCTTATGGTGCCCGTGAGGGTTTTCACCAATAAGACTCTCTCATCTTGTTCTTTTCTTTTTATTTCCTCTGATTCTGCAGATGGAAAGGCATTGGACATAATACAAGCATCATATGCTCCTGGCATGGCTAACTCGACACTCTCAAAGATTATCTGAAAGGTCTTTTTTGGACTGTAATGTGGCTTTTGGACAGGGTTAGAAAGAAAGAATAATATAATGGCTCAAAATAACTAAGACAACAGGGTTAATTTATTTAAAACTTTTGGAATCCATTTTGAAAACTTTGCCCTAGTTTCTAAAAAAAGAGAATTTGATTTTTTTTCTGAGATGAAATTTCTAAGAAAACTGCCCCACCTTGACATCGTAGGATTATTGTTGATACCCAATTTTTTCCTCGTATTTTAAATATACATACATACATATATATATACATACATATATATATATATATATACATACATATATATACATATATATATATATACACCTCCAAAATAGTAAAAAAGTCTAATATATTTATAACAACAACAACAACAACCCAGTATAATCCCACTAGTGTGGTCTGGGGAGGGTAGTGTGTACGCAGACTTTACCCCTACCATGGGTAGAGAGGCTGTTTCCAAATAGACCCTCGGAATCCTTCCCACCAAGAACTCCCCACCTTGCTCTTGGGGTGATTCGAACTCACAACCTCTTGAATGGAAGTGGGGGTTTCTTACCATCATTTAATTTATAAGGATACACAAATATTTTTCATAATTTTTAAATACTTTAAACCAATTTATTCCTGCATTATATTATATATAAATATCCAAAAATTATCCTCCAAATTATTTTATGATAATTTACTTATCTTAATTTATCATTTATACCAACTTCAGGCTTTAAATATTTTCATTGCATTTTTTATAATTACATTTTGCATTTTAAGGCTAATTGCATATTTTTGCAATAATGGCCCATATGCATGTATAATTATATTATTTATGCAACTTTCTATATTTTTATAATTTTAGGTAATTATTATAAATCTTTTTAGTGCAAAAATGATATTTTTATTATTTATTAATCAATTTTATAAATTATTTGTTTAAAAACCCAGCCCGATTACCCCATACACTAACCCAATTACCCGGGCCCAAAACAAAATCCCTTTATTTTCAACCCAACCGGTAACCCATTTACACGACCCGCCCCAGTCTCGTTTTAAAATCCTGGCAGTTGATCTCTAAGATCAACGACCTACAATTAACCTACCCCTTTTAATTACCCCTCCTTCACCCAAAACCCTAACAAATTTGCCCCTTTACCCACCGCCCTCATATGCCCTCTACTCTTTCGTCACGACCCGGATTTTCCACCGTCGGGATCGTGATAGCGCCTAACTTTAAAATTGCTAGGCAAGACAACATATAGAAATTTAATACACTCACCCTTTAAACAATTTGCTAAAAGACAATAATTTAAAACATAATAATTAATGAAATGAGGAAGTTTATAATTAATCAAATATCTCAACACAGCTACCCAAACCCTGGCGTCACAATCCACAAACTTCTAAGAGTCACTACAAACACTGACTAAAAGAAAATACATCTGTCTTTGATTTAAGCTAAAAACAGTGAACAAGAGTAACTAGAAGGCGACTCCAGGGTTTGCGAACGCCGGCAGATCTACCTTGGGTCTCCTGAAGGACTAAAGGAAGCACTTCAACTCGTACTAGTACCAAAATCTGCACAGAAAATGTAGAGTGCAGTGTCAGTACAACCGACCCCGTTTACTGGTAAGTGTCGAGTCTAACCTCAGCGAAGTAGTAACGAGGCTAGGACACGACAATAATATGAACCTGTGCAGTTAAATCATATACGAGAAAATAACAACAAGTGAAAATTAAGTAGTTAATAACAAAAAAATGGGGGAAACATGCTGAGGGTAAATATCAAAGCCCGAAAATAATACAGTAAAGAAACACAGTAAATAACAGGGTTTGCACCAACAAAAGTAGTAAAGATAGCAAACCAGTGCACGGCATCACCCTTCGTCCTTTTACTCTCATCCTCACCATAAGAAATGGTAGAAACGAAACGGCATCACCCTTCGTGCATTAACTCTCTCATAACATGGCACGGCATCACCCTTCCTGCATTATCACTCATAGAAATATGGCAGGGCATCACCTTTCGTGCATTATCACTCACTCACAAAACATTGCACGACAACACCCTTCGTGCTTTAACACTCTCCCTTACCAAAGCAATAATCAATAACAATAGGGAGATAGAGATATCATAACAACATGGAGATATAAATATCATAAACCAGTCTGACTTCAACGTTTAATTCCACAATATCAGCCTCAACTCTGAGTCAATACTCAATCAATACCAAATTTCATAAAACATGATAAGAATTTCTCAACACAGGGAATATCAAGTCTAAACATGGAAAATATGAGCAAAGAGTACCACAGTTACAAGAATAAGACTAACTCGCATGATATGACCTGACAACAACACATAGGTACTCGTCATCTTACCTATACATTGTACATAACATCAAAACACATAGCAAATAGGTAGATAATACCTAATCCCTCAAGCCAGGGTTAGACCCAACACTTACCTCGCTCCAACGGCCAAACTCAAATAATAATCGCAGTTTTTCCCTTAACACAAGCCTCCGGGCCAATAGAATCTAGTCATAATTAACTTAATAATATCAATTATCGCTAATAAAATCAGTTCCAAAGCATAATTATAAGTTTCGCAACATTTCTGTCAAAAAAAAAACGAAAATCGACCCCTGGCCCGCTTGGTCAAAACTCGATGTTCGGACCAAAACTCATTCATCCATTTACCCCCGAGCCCAAATATGTAAATAGTTCCAGAATTCGACCCCAAATTGAGGTCTAAATCCACGAATTACAAAAAACCTTAATTCTACCAAAATCCCTAATTTCTATCATGTAAGAACAAGATTTTGGGCTAGAAATTTAATAGGTGTCGATGAAAATTGAAAGAAATGAGCTTAAGAACAAGAACCTATGATTGGGTGTTGAAATCCCTCTTTAGGAATCACCCTAGGTGGAGTTTTAATGGAAGAGATATGAAATTTTGAACAAATCCCATCTTTGGTTCTATTTTAATATCACTGGACAGGTCTTCATTGCGTTCTTGATGAACCTGTCGCGTTCGCGAAGCATTGGCCAGAAGGGCCTTCGCATTCGCGAGGAGCTGTTCGTGTTCACTATGGTTTGTCCCCCCTGACCATCGTGTTCGCGGGCCTAGAACCGCATTCGTGAAGAACAACTCAAGGATCTTCCAGCCCACCTCCATTTTACTCTACGCATTCGCATGATACCGATCGCGTTCGCAAAGAGCAGCCCCCAGTGCTCCGCATTAGCGACCATAGATTTGCATTCGTGAAGAACAAACATTCCCCTTGCCGAGATTACCCTCCACATTCACGAGATAGGCTTCGTGAACGCGAAGAAGGAAACCAACAAGTGTTGGTGTTGCAGCATGCATTAGATTTCTAAGAGTAAAAACATCCCGTAGCCTTTGCGAAACTCACCCGAGCTCTCGGGGCTCCAAACGAAGCACACACACATGTCTTAAAACATCATATGAACTTGCTAGCGGAACAAATTGCCAAAATAATACCTAGAACTATGAATTTAGCACCAAATTGCATGAAAATTTAAAGAAAGTTTTAAAACATCTAACTTTTCAACCAAAGGTCCGAATCACATTAGATAAGTTTCATTTCTCACCAAATTTCACAAATAAGGTTTAAATATCAAAACGGACTTGTACCAGGTCCCGGAACCAAAATACGGACCCGATACCAATAAGATCAAATTCTTTAAATCATTAAATTTTCAGTCTTTTTCAATTTTCTTCAAAAATTTATTTCTCGTGCTAGGGACTTCAGAATTCGATTCCGGGCATACGTCCAGGTCTCATATTTTACTACGGACCCACCGGGATTGTCAAAACATGTGTCCGAATCCGTTTTCCTAAAACTTTGACCAAAGCCAACAAAAACCAACTTTTTTGCCCAAAAAATATTATTTCATCAGTTTTTCACATAAAGGCTTTCCGGAAGCACGCCCGGACTGCACAAGCAAATTGAATAGGTATAAAAATGAGGTTTTTAGGTCTCGGAATGTAGAATTACATTTTAAATCATAAGATGACCTTTTGGGTCATCACATTTTCCACCTCTAAAATAACCATTCATCCTCGAATAGACATAGAAAAATACCTAAGCTTTGAAAAAGGTGGGGATATCTACTCCGCATATCAGAGTCGGAATCCCAGGTAGCTACCTCAACCGGCTGACCTCTCTACTACACACGAACTGAAGGATAACTCTTTGATCTCAACTGATGAACCTGTTGGTTTAGAATAGCCACCAGCTATTCCTCATAACTCAAATCTTTGTCCAACTGGACATAACTGAAATCTAACACGTGGGATGGATCACAGTGATACTTCTGGAGCATGGACACATGGAATACCGGATGAACTACTAATAAACTAGGTGGCAATGTGAGCTCATAAGCCACCTCACCCACTCTCCGAAGAATCTCAAAAGGCCCAATGTATCTAGGGATCAATTTTCCCTTCTTTCCAAATCTCATAATAACCTTCATGGGTGACACACGAAGCAACACTCTCTCTCCTACCATGAATGCAACATCGCGGACCTTACGGTCAGCATAAATCTTCTGCCTAGACTGAGCTGCACGAAGTCTATCCTGAATGATCTAGACCCTATCCAAGGCATCTTGTACTAAATTTGTACCCACTAACCGAACCTCTCCCGTCTTAAACCATCCAATCGGTGATCGGCACCGTCTACCATATATTGCCTCATAGGGAGCCATCTGGATGCTCAACTGATAACTATTGTTGTAGGAAAAATCCGTTAATGGCAAGAACTGATCCCAAGAGACTCCAAAGTAAATAACACAAGCATGGAGCATATCCTCTAAGATTTGAATAGTATACTCGGACCCACCGTCCGTCGGAGGGTGAAATGATGTGCTCAGCTCGACCTGTGTACCCAACTCACGCTGTAGTGCCCTCCAAAAATGCAAGGTAAATTATGTACCTCAATCAGAAATGATAGACATGGGATCACCGTGAAGACAAACGATCTCACAAATATAAATTTCTACCAGCCGCCCTGAGGAATAGAAAACTGCCACATGAATGAAATGTGCTGACTTGGTTAGCCTGTCCACAATGACCCAAAATGTATAAAACTTCCTCTGTATCTGTGGGAGTCCAACAACAAAATCCATAGTGATATGTTCCAACTTCCACTCTGGAATCTCAATCCTCTGAAACAAACCACAAGGCATCTGATGCCCGTACTTTACTTGATGACAATTCAAACACCGAGCTACATATGCAACTATATCCTTCTTAATCCTCCTTCACCAATAATGCTGCAAGTCTTGATACATCCTAGCGCTACCCGGATGAATAGAATACCGGGAAATGTGGGCCTCCTCTAGAATCAACTCGCAAAACCCATCCACATTAGGCACGCAAACACGACCCTACATCCTTAGAACTCCATTATCTCCCACTATAACCTACTTTGCATCCCCGTACTGCATTGTGTCCTTAAGGACAAGCAAATGAGGATCATCATATTGTCGCTCCCTAATACGCTCAAACAAAGAAGACCGAGCGATTGTGCAAGCCAAAACATGACTAGGCTCATAAATATCCAACCTCAAGAACTGATTGGCCAAAGCCTGAACATCTAATGCAAGAAGTCTCTCACCGATTGGAATATACGCAAGGCCGCCCATACTGGCTGACTTCCTACTTAAAGCACCGACCACCACATTGGCCTTCCCGGGATGATACAAGATGGTGATATCATAGTCTTTTAACAGCTCTAACCACCTCCTCTATCTCAAATTGAGCTCTTTTTGCTTGAACAAATATTGCAAACTCTTGTGATCCATGAAGACCTAACATGACATGCCATATAGATAGTGCCTCCAAATCATCAGCGCATGAACAATGGCTGTAAACTCTAAGTCATGAATTGGATAATTCTTCTCGTGAATCTTCAGCCGTCGCAAAGCATATGCAACAACCTTGTCATTCTGCATCAATACCGCACCAAGTCCAATATGAGATGCATCACAATATACGGTATAAGATCCTGAACTCATGCGTAACACTAACACTAGTGCCGTAGTCAAAGTAGTCTTGAGCTTCTGAAAGCTCGCCTCACACTCGTCTGACCATCTCAACGGGGCACCCTTCTGAGTCAACCTAGTCATGGGGGCTGCTATAAATGAAAACCCCTCCACAAACTGGCAGTAATAGCCTACCAATCCCAAAAAACTACGAATCTATGTAGCTGATGTGGGTTTGGGCTAGTTCTTGACTGTCGCAATCTTCTTTGGATCCACTTGAATACCCTGTGACGATACCACATGACACAAGAAAGCAACTGAACTCAACCAAACTCACATTTCGAAAACTTAGCATATAACTGGCTACCTCTCAAAGTCTAAAGAACTGTCCGAAGATGCTGCTCATGCTCCTCCCGGCTACGGGAGTATATCAAGATATCATCAATGAAGACAATCACAAAGGAATCCAAATAGGCCATGAACACTTGGTTCATCAAATCCATGAACACTGTCGGGGCATTTGTCAGCCCAAATGACATCACTAAGAACTCATAATGCCCATACCGAGTCCGAAAAGCTGTCTTAGGGACATCGGATGCCCTAATCCTCAACTAATTATAGCCAAATCTCAAGTCAATCTTCGAAAACACTGGCACCCTGAAGCTGGTCAAATGAATCATCAATCGTTGGCAACGGATACTTGTTCTTGATGGTGACTTTGTTCAACTACCGATAATCTATACACATCCTCATCGATCCATCCTTCTTCATCACAAACATCATCGGTGCACCCCAGGGCAAGACGCTAGGTCTAATAAAGTCCTTATCAAGCAAATATTGCAACTAATCCTTCAATTCCTTCAACTCTAGCGGGGCCATATGGTATGGTAGAATAAAAATGGACTAAGTGCCCGGAGCCAAATCAATGCAAAAGTCAATATCCTTGTCGGGTGGCATCCTCGGCAGGTCTATAGGAAATACCTCTAGAAACTCATGAAGAACTGGTAAAGAATCCATGGAAGGAACCTTTGCACTAGAATCACAAACATAAGCCAAATAAGCTAAACACGCCTTCTCGACCATACGGCGAGGCTTAATATAAGAGATAACCCTACTGGAGGAATGGCCAAGAGTTCCTCTCCACTCTAATCGAGGCAACCCCGGCAAGGCTAAGGTCATTGTCTTGGCGTGATAGTCCAATATAGCATGGTAAGGTAATAGCCAATCCACCCCCAAAATGACATCAAGATCAATCATATCAAGAAGCAAAAGGTCTACGCTGGTCTCAAGACCTCTAATGACAACCATACACAAATGATAGACACAATCTATAACGATAAAATCTCTCATAGGTGTGGACACATACACCAGAGAACTCAAAAAATCACGAGGCATAACCAAATAGGGAGCAAAATAGGAAGACACGTATGAACAAGTAGAACCCGGATCAAATAGAACTGAGGCATCCTTACTACAAATTGAAATCATTGTTTACCATGAAAATGGTAACAACAATTAAATTTGTAGGTGGGATACTAAAAATACGTGATCTATTCCTGAGCTAGTTGTTAGAGCAGTTGGTGCTAATGATATGGAATTTAACGATGAAAAGCAAGCTAAAGCGAGATAGTAATAGAACTATAGGGCCTGCTGCCCGGGTATAGGTCTGATCGATGAAGGACCTCGGGGTCGACGTCGGGGTCGAGCTCGAGCTATCGAGGACAATCGGGGATAGGATAATAGTTAAAGATATAATTCAAAAATGCTCTTTGTGGCCAATACTAAGTCATATGATGAAGAACGATTAAGAACGCGATGAATATCGAGGTGGCCTCAAGCTAGTGAGAGAGAGAGAGATATTATTACACTTGTGGATAAATGGAGCAACGTCCGTCCCTTACAAGGTAGGGTGAGTCCCCTTTATATAGAAGGGGGGACTTGGTTACAAGTATGTGGAGATCAATTGCAAAGTATGGAGATGGGATGGATTGACGTGATGCCTCAACATAGGCTCTGGATAGGCCGGCCCTATCAGACATAGCCGTGTGCCTTGGGAGCTTCCCCCTCTATCCTGGCTTCGCTCTCTGTTTCCTCTGAGTCAGGCCTCGTCAAGCCCTGAGGTCGGGAACTCGTTCATGGCCTCCCGTACTCGAGGTCCTGAGGCATGCTTCCGGAATGACTCGACAGCGAGAAATCAAGTCTTTTGATTTTGCCACGTATAGATAGTCTCCGCGTTTCCCATAATGAAGTGATGGGAAATGATTCTGACACTCGACTCCTCGAGCTTCTTCGGTGATACCATATCGATGATGCGACTCCTAGCATGAGCTTTGTGGCAACCGGACATCCACGAGCTCGTGTTTTTCGACTTCATTCATTATACTCCTGTAGGCTTTTGTAATTGTATGTAATGACCCCTCGAGGGCTACTTGTACACAAATTTTTATGAATAAGAATACACCTTACTAACTTCTGCTTTCCTCACTTTTGTATGCTTTCCTACCCTTGGAGGCCCTTTGAATGCCTTCTTTTATTTGCTGACTGCTTTTATCCGGCTTGGGCACGGGCGTTCTTTTCGATCTTCTGCTGATCGGTGCGGCTCTCTTTCAAACCCATCGTCGTACTTAGGAAAAATCCTGGATTGATCTAATAGGCCCGGGCTATCGAGGCCCTCGGAGTTGTATGGAGATCATGCGTCGAATCTCGGAATCTTCAGGAACATTATCCTGAATGAAGGTCAGCTTCGGGTACCCGAGGGTTCCTTTTGATCCTGATATAGATAGCCCCTTTAAAACATATAGGATAGAATTTTGCTGAGGAGTTGTCTGTACTCAGTCGCTGCCTCGGACCTCGTGGAGCTTTCGTTATTGGAGCTTCCCGTGCTTATTCCTCTCTTTCAAGAGAGGGGAACCACGAGACCAGGTACCTGCCTCTCGTCGGGTGATGGTGTTGAAAGCTTCCTGAAGTCCGTCTTCTTTAGGTCAGGGATCCTCGAGATAAAATGCTATCTTGAGCTTGGAGATAATATGGACGGCTCATCGAATCTTGACTTTTCGTTGGAGGATGCTTTCCGGATCGGGTACCGACCTGTTGATCTGTATCAAGGCTGTCGGCTTCATGGTGCTCACCTTGGGTAGGCGAGTCATCGCTGCTTCTCAAATATATGTGGGGCGGCTTCGACTTCTTTGCAAGAACTCACTATTTTATATAGTTGCCCTTCTTCTTTGGCATAGGACTCCCCATTTCTTCAGGTGCAAAAAAAAATTGGCGCACGTTCTTGCTTTAGTCTGTTAGTTTTACCACAGTCATGGCAAGCACTTCGGGGCCGGCCCGTCAGGAAGTAGGGAGTGCTGATCCCGGCGCCCAAGATTCGCTGGGGTTCGTTCCGAAGACCATTTTTTCGGTAAAGGAGGAACATCTGGAGATGGTGAGTAGATAATGCGGGTGGAGCAAGGGGATAACACTGTAGGTGCTCTCACCAGATGATAGTATTACGGACTCTACTGATGGATTCTTGAGCGTACACCTATACCCTTTCGCATTTGCCCCCCCCTGATAGGGTTGTGCTTGATTTTTTGCCTAACATATCGGGTTACTCTAGCGTAGATACATCCGTCATTTTGGCGAGTGGTATTGAAGATGAGGTTCTTTGCAGAGAAGGCTGAGCTAGAGTTCACTCTTGATCACCTCGTTAGGCTATACCGGCCCTTTCATCATCGGGGCCTGCTAACTTTGAGGTGCTATTCATCCACGCCCTTTGTCATTGACGACGAAGAAGATGGTGATCAAGAGTAGGCCAACTAGTTTGTCCGAGTCCGGACGACTGACATTATCCCTGCGGGGCTTTTGCCATTTCCCGAAAGGTGGAATTATGCACGTGAGTGGGGCATCTACCGCTTTTCCAGATTTTGCTTTATAGCGAAAATCATATGAGTAATAATGTTGTCTTCCTTTGTTGCAGCAACTTCGTAGACGTCTGGTGAAGTATTTGACCTGCCCGGCTGGGTCCGGAAGCTGGTGACCCATTCGACCTGCGACGAGCGCCGGTGGTGAGCTATATTTCCTACCAAATGGGGAGTGAAATGCCAAGGTATATGCGTATGTTTCCTTTGCCTTGGCCCTCGTATATTTGTGGTAACATTTTTCCCCTTTCATTTGTACTAGATTCACCATTTGCAGACATCGGGCGATTCCTTGAGGTGAGGTAGTATTCTTCCAAAGAGAGGAAGGAGTCGTCAGCCTCCAAGCCGAGCGACGATGGTGGTAAGGGGGATTGGTACCTGTGGTGTGATGGAGCTTTTCTGGCACTAGGCGGGCCCGTATCTTTGAGGAGAGGGCATCGTCCGAGCCTGATGTTCCCGAAGTATAAGATTCCCGGGCGGCGGTTCCTATGAATGAATGTGCTCTGCCCGTATGTCACGCCCTCCTCCCTTTATTGAGTTTTTTCTTGCGCAGGCCTTTGATGGGATTATGTTTGTACTACTCTACCAAGGGGCCAGGCTCCAGAAAATCCTAAATGAGGGCGAGTCCATTAGGCTCCTTAGCAAGGAGAAGGAGGTTGAGTTGGTGCATTGGCGATACGAGGCGTATCAGAGCACAAACTATAAGAGCTATTTGGTGGAGCAGGTAACTTTTTGTAGTACGCTCTTTGATCCTTTCTAACCTTAGGGCTAACCCCTTTTGTTATATCAGCTGCAAAAAAAGGCAGAGGCCTTGGAGTACCTCAATGGCGACGATAACCACGCCAGAGTTGCTTGTGGGGACTAAGGGCTCAAGTGGAGGATCGAGCTTTTAAGGAGTTAAGTGTTTCGCCCAAGGTCCTTGCCTTCGAGGCCCAACTCCGCTTGACTCGTGATAATGCCAAAGTTCAAGCGGACATGATTGGGAAACTCAAATCTGATCTCTCGAAGTTCAGAGCTGAGATAATTGATGCGTGGGCTGAAGCGGCGCTAAGCCGGACCAAGGCTGATCAAGAGATGGTGATTCGTATGAAGGATGTTATTGATGCCCAAGCCTAACTGAAGCAAGCCCTTGATCGGGAGAAGAGGATCGAGGGGTATGTTCGTTGCAGATCATGGAGAGAGGTACTCGAGGAATTTGGTGCACGAGGCTTCATTCTCTCGGAAGAATTGGCTCGAGCAAGGGCATATGAGCACAATGCTCGGTCACTTCTCGCTAACGTCGCAGAGGGAGAGCTTGACAAGATGTAGCCCTTTAGTGTGGGGCTTAGATTTCGTCGTTTTGTCATTTTGTTTATGATATATGTAGAGCATGCTTGTAGATGGAGAACACGCCTTTTTCACTCATATAATATATAGGAAGAAACTTGAAACTTTATTTCTTCTGTACCTTTTTTCTGTTATTCCTTTCGACCGGGCATATAGGTCTGGAATTGATCGAACATGCCCGGTGGATCTTACATGCAATTATTGGTGCGAGCAGGTGCTGGGTCCTCCGTGCTTGGCCAGGTTGTTTAGGCTTAGTCTCCGAGTAGGTCTTCGACTCGAGTCTTCTTGCCCTTGAATCTTCTAGCTCGTGCGGGCAGGTAGTAATTTTTCTTATTTCTTGCCTTTGAGATTTTTCCATTTCAACTATTTCGGGTCCAGTCTTTGAGTCACATTGTTACTCGAGCTTCAATTGACCCTCAAGCTTTTTCCTTCCCGCATGGGCGGATGATGATGGCCTTTTGTGCTTCGGGACGAAGTGATCTTACAGGCGCGTGGCCCGGGGGCTCAATGATGGTGGAATTTATGTCGTGCCCTTAGGCGTGCTGTAATTTAACTGTTTCGGGTCCAGTCTCCGTGTCACATTGCGATTCAAGACGTAATCGACCCTTCAGTTCTTCCTTGCCCGCATAGGCGGACGACGATGGCCTTTTGTGTTGTTTGGTCGTAGAGACCTTACAGGTGCATGGCTCGGGGGCTCACTAATAGTGGCATTTTTGTCGTGCCCTTAGGCATGCTATAATTTAACTGTTTCGGGTCCAGTCTCCAAGTTGCATTGCAATTCGAGTTGTAATTGACCCTTAAGTTCTTTCTTGCCCGCATGGGCGGATGGCGATGGCCTTTTGTGTTATTTGGTCATAGAGACCTTACAGGTGCGTGGCCCGCGGGCCCACTAATGATGGCATTTATGTCGTGCCCTTAGGCATGCTATAATTTAACTGTTTCGGGTCCAGCCTCCGAGTTGCATTGTGATTCGAGCTATAATTGACCCTTAAGTTCTTTCTTGCCCGCATAGGCAGACGGTGATGGCCTTTGTGTTGTTTGGTCGTAGAGAACCGTTAATTTGTGGCTCGTAGTCTTGCTTAGTTAACTATTTTGGATCTGGTCTCCGAATCAGGTTACGATTCAAGCTCACTTTAATCCTTAAGTTGTCAATTTTTGGCTGGCGATAATGGCTCTTACGCTGTTTGGTCGTAGAAACCTTTTAATGTGTGGCCCGTAGGCTTGCTTATCTGGCAACAATGGCTCTTACATTGTTTTTGCCCGTGGGATTTTTTGTAGGCTTTGTTTTTCGCTTGTTAAGGTCTCTTGGAATATTTTTGCCTTACCCATCATCGTTTTTGGGGAACCTCAATTTCAAGTCATTATTGGCTATGTTTCAAGCACTTCGGAAGGTTCATATCTCGTAGGTTGAGTAGATCGAAACTCTTGCGATTTGGAGCCGACATGGTCGAAGCTCATTTTTGCTTGTTGAGGGAAACCTATTTTAACCGGTTCTTTCCGAAGTATATTCGGAGTAGTGGCCTGTGATTTTAGCGACAGTCGAGCGTCCCCGAGTTGTGTTATTTTGGTTATATCATTCGTTTTGACCGTAGTCATGTGCATTTGGCTGTAGCCATTTTTTATCCTAAGTGATAGTTTAGGCGTCTACACCGAGGGTATGCCCTTTAGGGATTCTTACAAATGCGACGTAAAGCCTAAACTTCGAGAATTTCATGCTTGTTGAGGTCTTGCAGTTTGTCATGCCTGTTGAGGTCTTACAGTTTGTCATGCCTGTTGAGGCAGTTTGTATAATGTAGAATAGATTTGGTTACACCGAGGATGACCGCTAGGGGTCTTATAGTTTCGAGTTTTCCAGCGTATGGCGATTAATGGCACTATCTGAGTTATCGAATTTGTTTAAGCTTGAAGACAACTTCTCATGAGCTCGGAGTTGCCTTGTAAGGGCTTCTTGAGCCCAGAGTTTCGATCCTAGAGTTGTGCGAGTGTTGAATTGCTGATGCTAAGTCTCCGAGTGTCTCGGGACGTATTCGGCGGAGAGGACCTTGCCGCCAGTATGTTGAAATCCACTTTTCCGAAATACGAAATGCCAAAAAGGTATTCTTTATTGCTTGGCGTGAATATATGTTGTAAATACAGGTGGTCTCGTTATTGTGAGCTTGGCCTGCATAGGTACGACTCTTCGGACCATCTGATTTGAAACTCAGTCTGCTATTTTTGGTCCTCCCGAAAGGATGATGTCCTTAAGAGAAGATCATCGCTCGTCGTCCGATTGTAGAAAAAGGCCTGTGATCTTGTCAGACTCTGCTGGCGGGACACTCTTTGGGGGTACGCTGCTCCACTAATAATCTTACTGGTGGGACCCTCTTCGGGTTTGAAGTCCGATCGAGGGAAGAGAGCATGGCGGGCCCTGCCAAGGCCTTAGATCTCCGGGTGGAGTTAGAACTTCCGAATGCCCCGGCCGACTGCCTGCATATAGGTTAGTGAAAAAATAATAGAGGAGTGAAGTAGTTCTTCCTCACCTTGGGATGTGTAGGTAACATTTCGAGGTTCAGTATGTTCTGCCATTCCGAGGTGCGAGCCCTAATACTGCCTTCTGTTGTGTTCAACCAGGCTTGGCCATAGGTGCAGTTCCACTTAGCCTTTGATCCCTCTGAGGGCAGAGGCATTGATGTCGGCGATGCGTTATGTGGTGAGGAATTTTCTCTCATCGCGTGTTGCCCCTTACCGCCTTATTTTAATGCCTCCCTTTGCGTGGGATTTCATCTTATCGACAAAGCGGGGTTGATGCCATCTCCGGGCAGTGTGCCGGAGGCCGTCTGAATAGGACGCCCGTGCCTTGCGAGCTTGGTGTTTCAGTCCAAGCTTATACGGGCTGTATAGAGGGAGCGGTCTTCCTGATTAGTGTGGTGATCGGCGTCCGCAATCCGTCAATGATTCGAGATGTGGGAGTGACTTGGTTCGTCGGTCCGAACCATTTAATTGATTTTGGTCCTACATTGTTGGTGTACTTGATCGAATCTCCTGAACTCATGAACATACATTTTATTGAAAATAGATTAAACGAGGAGGGTTACCAATGTGTCAATATGAGACCGAGGTGAGGTCTCTGTGTCCTTCTCTCTGGATGTAAGGGTGCCCTCTGGAATATTTCCCCGGACCCGTTTTTCCCTGGTGATGAAGATTTTTGCTTTCCATTTCATGAGGTATCGAGGGGTGTCGTCGCTCCTTCACTGTCGTGGTAATACGTTGTAGCTTGTCTGTTTCATTCTTCTGAGTTGTTTTTCCTCCCTTGGGGCTGGATTCGAGTCTGACCGCTCGACGATACATGGTGGAGATTTTTACTGAGTAGCACGGCTATCGTCCTTCTTAGCTAGTATCTTTTTTCGACCCCGTGACTACGCGTACTATGCAGTTCCCGTGCCGGGTTGCGGTTCTTTTGGAGGGGTCTTGGTCGAATAGGCCCGAGTTGTTTGGTGACCTTGGTTTCACTTATGTTGATCACGATATTTGGTATAGTAATGTTGAAATCGTACTCAGCTTGGCGGGATTCCCCTGCCGGCCGTGGCTTGTTGAATTTGGTTCCACTGGAGATTCCTTGAGGGTGTTGTCCTCGGGCTATTTCCCTATTGTTGCGAGTAGGTTGCATCTTGTGTCGTTCTTCCCATACATAGCGCATGGATGGTACCTCGACCTGTTTGGCATTAGTTTCTTTGTCGGGAGTCTGCTTGGATGTACCAATCCCGAGGGAGTTCCCGGGCGGTTGTTCATGGCCCTACTCCGTGGCTGGTGTTGGGTGCGGGTATCCGGCTAAGTCTTAGTAGTGTATCTGATCAGGCTTCATATGAAATGTCCTAGAGTCGTCAGACATGCTTAGTTTGAGCTTCGAGTGAAAGCCTCTGCTTCCCAATTATCCGAAGCCGAGGTCGATCTCACTCGTCCTATCGGGGAACGAGGCGTGACCTCCTGAGGTGTTTCATTCTCTCTTTGTTCTGCCTCCGATGTATCGGGCTCTTCCGCCACTGCTTCGATGGCATTGGCGTATGCTGCTGCGGAGGAATCTGCTGGTGCGGTGAGTGAGTATGTGAGGTCGGTCGACAGGCAATGGCGCTACATCATGGTTTCTTTCGAGAGTGTTTCTCTGAGCTTCTCCATCGATATTGACTTGATCTCGTCATTTTTTATATCATTATCTTTTATGGCGCAGGCATAGGCAGTAACGTGTTTGTTAGGGTTGGTGGTACCGTTGTACTTAGGGAGTTCCGACATTCTAAACTTTTTAGGAATGGGCTTTGGGGCCGCTTCTTCCGGGAGTGACCTTTGTATGACCTTCTTCGAATCCAAACCTTTTAGGACCAGAGGTGCTCACAGAAATTGATCCACCCTAGAATTGTAGGTCTCGACCTTTTTATTGTTGGCTGCAATTATCTTCTCACCTGACTCGATCCTCTTGGCGAGGTCCTCGAGCATCTTTGCTATGGCAGGTTCAGCTACTGACCCGTTATTGCTTGACCTTTCAGGTACTTGCTCGGCGGGGGGAGCTATCTCCGATGCTATTTTGCTGGGGGTTCTCGACTGGCTTTGCAACTGAGCAATGGCCAGCTGTCGTGCCTGCAACATTTCAAAAATAACATGAAGACTAACTTCCTATTCTTCCCAGGCCGGAGTTTTTCAAGCTTCCTTTCGTCACTGTTCTGTATGTTCCTGTTGGTGTGAGAGGTTTCCTTGACTTGTTGTGCGTCCTGTGAGTATGCGTCCGCGGCCGGGGCAGCCACTCCATTTCCCCATGGTTTTCGAGGTCGTCGTTCTCGATTCCGTTTACCAAGCCAGACATTTTAACCTAGAAATAAAGGATCTTGGGCAAGAAAAGTGTAAATGATAATGTGTGTTTGTGTGATGAAACTAGCAAGAAAATAATCACTATTATTTTTAGCCCCACGGAGGGCGCCAAACTGTTTACTGTGAAAATGGTAACAACAATTAAATTTGTAGATGAGATTCTAAAAATATGTGATCTATTCCCGAGCTAGTTGTTAGAGCAGTCGGTGCTAATGATATGGAATTTAATGATAAAAAGAAAGCTAAAGCGAGATAGTAATAGAACCGCAGGGCCTGCTACCCAGGGATGGGATAACAATTGAAGGTATAATTAAACAAGGCTCTTTGTGGACAATACTAAGGCATATGACGAAGAACGAGTAAGAACGCGATGAATATCGAGGTGGCCTTGGGCCAGTGAGAACGAACGAGTTAGAAAGAAAAGATATATATATATATATATATATATATATATATATATATATATATATATATATATATATATATATATATTATTTCACTTGTGGAGAAATGGAGCAACATCCGTCCCTTACAAGGTAGGGTGAGTCCCTTTTATATAGGAGCGGGGACTCGGTTACAAGTATGTGGAGATCAATTGCAAAGCATGGAGATGGGATGCCTTGATGTGATGCCTCAACATAGGCTCTGGATAGGCCGGCCCTGTCAGACTTAGCCGTGTGCCTTGGGAGTTTCCCCCTCTGTCCTATCTTCGGTCTTCGTTTCCTCTGAGTCGGGCCTCATCGAGCCCCGAGGTTGGAAACTCGGTCGTTGCCTCCCATCCTCGGGGTCTCGAGGCACGCTTTCGGAATGACTCGACAGCGAGAAATTAAGTCTTCTGATTTTGCCGCGTAAAATCGTACCTGTGATAACCGCGTCAAAAGACTCAGACTTAGGCCTGGCTGGAATAGCATAACATCGGGACTAGGCCCCACCACTCTGAACTATATCCTTGGGACGACCTCTAGCTGGGAGGCTCCACCTCTAACAGTATGACCCCTACCTCTGGCTACATGACCTCTCCCTCTAGCTAGCTGAGTAGGCGGTGTAGCAACTGGTGTTGGAACCGTGGCACCAGATGCTCGAGGGCAAAATCTAGCAATGTGCCTTGGATCGCCACAAGTATAACAAGACCTAGGCTACTGAGACTACTGACCTTGAAACGGACCTTGTCAGACTAAAAGACAACCTTGAAAACTTTGGAGTGGAGGTGCACTAATAGGGGCTGGTGGTGCACTGTAGGCTAGCTGATTAGAATTCTATATATGAGGGCCACAACCACCTGAAAAACCGTGAGAATCCTGTAGTGCTGAATGAAATGGCCTGGGAGGATGGCCTCGACCAAAACCTCGACCTCTAGATGATGCCCCACCGAATCCATCGGTGTGACGAGGCCTCTTGTTAGACCCCTCACCACTTCCCTGAACTAAAACTATCTCAACTCGTCTAGCCACATTGGCTGCATCCTGGAAAGAAATCTCGCTCCATGTCTCCTTAGCCATCTGCAATCTAATAGGCTGAGCAAGTCCCTCAATTAACCTCCTCAACCTCCCTCTCTCTCTCTCGGTAGGAAGTATAAGAAGAGCATGATGGGCCAAATCAATGAACCTAGTCTCATACTGGGTGACGGTCATAAAACCCTGCTGAAGACGCTTGAACCATATACGATAGTGCTCTCTCTAAGTGATAGGAAGGAACTTCTCGAGAAATAGCTGAGAAACCTGGTCCCAAATCAAGGCAGGCGACCTAGCTGTTCTAGTCAACGCAAAATCATTCCACCATCTCTTGGCGGAACCTAACAGACGAAAAGCAGCAAAGTCAACCCCATTGGCCTATACTATCCATCGTAACACCTCGTGACAACTGTCCAGATAGTCTTGGGGATCCTCTGAAGATGTACCGCCATAAGTAGTGGTGAAAAGCTTGGTAAACCTATCCAATCTCCACAAGTCCTCAGAAGACATAGCTGATCCATCACCGATCTGTATTGCAACACCTGGCGAAACTACCACAACTGGCTGAGCTGCTGGAGTCTAAAACTGGTGGGCCATCTACTCCGGAGTGTGAGTAGTAGTAGTCTGGGCTATTCCCCCAACCTGAGAGACGGTTGGTGCTATAGGAAATGTGCCAGTCTGAGCAACACTCTCCATAAGGCCCACTAGACGGACCAAAGCATCCTGAAGCACTGGGGTGGCTATGAACCATTTTGGAAAATAAGCTGGTCCTGCTGGAACTTTCTGGGCTGGAGCCTCCTCCTAAAACTCTACTTGAGGCTCCGCTGCTCTAACTCTGGGTTGAGCCTCACCCTTGCCTCGGCCTCTGGCACAGCCTTGGCCTCGTCCTCTGCCCCTCGTAGGAGCTGCTGCTGGAGGCTCGGGCTGCTGCTCAGCTGAAAATGTGGTACATGTTCTCTCCATCTCCGAGAGAACAAGAGTATAAGAATTCAATTAGAAATAAGAGAACAATATCTCACGATAGAGAAGAATAGAAGTGAAATTGTTCCTAAACTCTATAGCCTCTAGGAGATAGGTACAGACATCTCCGCACTGATCCCCGAGACTCTACTAAGCCTATTCGTGAACTGTGAGACCTAAGTAACCTATTGGTCAAATACAAACTTGTCACGACCCCGATTTCCCACCGTAGGGATCGTGATAGCGCCTAACTTTAAAATTGTTAGGCAAGCCAGCGTATATAAATTTAATACACTAACCCTTTAAACAATTTGTTAAAAGACAACAATTTAAAACATAATAATTAAATGAAATGCATAAGTTTATAACTACTAAAATATCTCAACACAGCTACACAAAACCTGGTGTCACAATCCACGAACTTCTAAGAGTCACTACAAACACTGACTGAAAGAAAATACATCTGTCTTTGATTTAAAATAAAATAGTGAATTGGAAGGGGACTCCAGGGTCTGCGAACGCCGGCAGATCTAACTTGGGTCTCCTGAAGGACTGAAGGCAGCACCTCAACTCGGACCTGTACCAAAATCTGCACAAAAAGTGCAGAGTGCTGCATCAGTACAATAACCCCATGTACTGGTAAGTGTCGAGACTAACCTCTGCAAAGTAGTGGCAAGGCTAGGACACGACAATAATATGAACATGTGCAATTAAATCATATACGAGAAATAACAACAAGTGGAAATTAAGGAGTTAATAACAATAAGGGGGGAACATGTTGAGGGGAAATATCAAATTTGAAAAATAATACAATAAAGAAACGCAGTAAATAACAGACTTTGCACCAGCAAAAGCAGTAAACATAGCAAACTAGTGCACGACACCAACCTTCGTGCTTTTACTCTCATCCTCACCATAAGAAGAAATAGAAACGGCACGGCATCACCCTTCGTGCATTAACTCTCTCATAACATGGCACGACATCACCCATTTGTGCATTATCACTCATAGTAATATGGAACGACATCACCCTTCGTGCATTAACACTCACTCACAAAACATTGCACGACATCACCCTTCGTTATTTAACACTCTCCCTTACCAAAAAAATGATCAATAACAACAAGGAGATAGAGATATCATAACAAAAAGGAAATAGAAATATCATAAAACCAGTCTTACTTCAACGTTTAATTCCACAATATATTCCTCAACTATGAGTCAATACTCAATCAATACCAAATTCCGTAAAACATGATAAGAATTTCTCAACATAGGGAATATCAAGTCTAAACATGGAATATATGATCAAAGAGTACCATAGTTACAAGAATAAGACTAACTCGCATGATATGACCCGACAACAAGACATAGGTACTCGTCACATTACCTATACGTTGTACATAACATCAAAACATGTAGCAACTAGGCAGATAATACATAATCCCTCAAGCCAGGGTTAGACCCAACACTTACCTCGCTCCAACGGCCAAACTCAAAGCTCAATCACATCATTTCCCTTTACACAAGCCTCCGGACAACTAGAATCTAGGCATAATTAACTTAATAGTATCAATTATTGCTAAAGAAATCGGTTGCAAAGCATAATTATAAGTTTCCCAACATTTCTCCCAAAAAAACCTAAAAATGAGGCTCGCTTGGTCAAAACTCGAGGTTCGAACCAAACCCCATTCACCCATTCACCCTCGATCCCAAATATGTAATTAGTTCTGGAATATGACCCCAAATCGAGGTGTAAATCCCTAATATCCAAATATCCGTAATTCAACCACAATCCCTAATTTCTACTATGAAAGAACAAGATTTATGGCTAGAAATTTAATGGGTGCTGATGGAAATTAAAGGAAATGATCTTAAGAACATGAACCTATGATTGGGTGTTGAAATCCCTCTTCAAGAATCGCCCTAAGTGGAGTTTCAATGGAGGAGATATGAAATTTTGAACAAATTCCGTCTTTGGTTCTGTTTTAAAATCACTAGACAGGTCTTTATCGCATTCGCGAAGATTGGCCAGAAGGGCCTTCGCATTTGCAAAGAGCTGTTCGCATTCGCGATGGTCTGTCCCCCCTGACCATTACGTTCGCAGGCCTAGGACCGCGTTTGTGAAGAACAACTCAAGGATCTCCCAACCCACCTCCATTTCACTCTACACGTTCGTGTGATGTCGGTCGCATTCGCGAAGAGGAGCCCCCCAGTGCTCCACGTTTGCGACCATGGATTCGCGTTTGTGAAGAACAAACCTTCCCCTGCCTAGATTACCCTTCGTGTTCGCGAGATAGGCTCCGCAAACGCGAAGAAGGAAACCAGCAAGTGCTGGTGCTACAGTATGCATCAGATGTTCCTCACCAAATTTCACATATAAGGTTTAAATATCATAACGGACTTGTACCGGGCTTCGAAATCATAATACGGGCCCGATACCAATAAGATCAAATTCTTTAAATCATTAAATTTCTAGTCTTTTTTAATTTTCTTTAAAAATTCATTTCTCGGGCTAGGAACCTCGGAATTCAATTCTGGGCATACACCCAGGTCCCATATTTTATTACGAACCCATCGGATTGTCAAAAGACGAGTCTGGGTCCATTTACCCAAAACATTGACCGAAACCAACAAAAATCAACTTTTTGGCCCAAATTTTTTTATTTTATTAGTTTTTCACATAAAGGCTTACCGAAAGCACGCCCGAACTGTGCATGCAAATTGAGAAGGTATAAAAAGGAAGTTTTTAGGTCTCGGAACGTAGAATTACATTTTAAATCATTAGATAACCTTTTGGGTTATCATATCTCTCATCTTCTCTGAAGAAACCCTAGCGCTATTACCTATAATCCTCCACGATTTCGACCCAAAAATGGAATAAATCATTGATTCCTTTACCTTATTGACCACCTCTTACTACTGGCTACTCGTCTATGATGTTACCTGGTTGCTTGCCTAAAATGGCAAGCAAATCTCATCAAAATCGAACCAAATCGGTTCAAATCTTTGATTTCTCTGATTATGTCTATGTTCATCATGTATCCTTTGTAAGTACGAGTATTTTCAATAGCTGCTGATGATTCTTACCCACCCTAAATTAGGGTTTTCAGACCTCTTTTAATCGAACAAAAATGGGTTCGATTCTCTAATTTTAAGCGGTATTCCGTTTATGTTTGTCCTATTCCGTGTGGTGTTTGATTTTATTCTACCGATTTTACATTTTTCCAAAAATTAGTGTTTGAGACTTTTCCCTTTTCCTTACGGATTTTGGTTGCATGTAATAAATCTTTCCCTTTCTCATGTTTGATTGATGATTTTCCTTATTTGGATGTTAATTTCTACCACTATATATACCCCTTCCCCCATTACCTTTAGACAGACTTTGGAATAATTGTAACTTCACTAGATCTAAAAGCTTTACTCTATTATTTCGTTCTATACTTTGATCTTGGCCTTCTGAAAACCACCATTAAACTCTGGGTTTTTTGCTTCTTGTTGACGTTCAAAATACTATGGATTTTATTCTTTCTTGCATTTTTATTTACTGGTGAGTTACTTTACTTTTACAATTTCATCCTTATGTGCCTATAATTTGCATATATTCTTACCTCTGTTAACTTCAACATGCTACTAGTTTTGAGATTATCTATGCCTAATTGGGTAATCTGAATCTTCCGAAGATTGTTTAAATAGTGTGTTGATGCCTGAATACTCATGAATCTATTCACCTACTTTGAATCTCTATAATGAATGCCTCACATCTATAGTGACATGTGTTAACATTTTCATTGTTGGTCATAATTTGCCTCTCTATTATTGTGTCACTCATCATGCTCACCCGATCCCGTACCCCTTTAGTATTTTCCTGCAATTCCGAACAGCTGTCTCATCATGTTGGAACTAGTATTAGGATGAATCTTTGATACAATTGGATCTTCATTAGTTAATTAGGCCATTATGGCAATGCTTGAATGCCCATATCTGCTACTTGACATGAGTTTGCCTTCCATTCTGTTTAGAATCTCTGTAGAGATGTTCTTGTATATGTTATGTGTCTTAATTTGTGGTTGTGATCTTGCATCTCTGTTAACATGATGACCTATTCCTTCTGTGATTATTTGGTTCATCACAATGTTGTCTTGTTTCTTGTATACTTAGCATAATTTCGAACCATGTTTCAACCTGCCCTGTAATATGTATCTATGTATAACAATCTTTGTCAGTCTTGCAAACATGTTCTTTCCTTAACTTTCACAGCATGTGACTGTTTCTATGCCCAGTGTTGAGTCTATTTCTAAGTCTCTGTTAAGCATGTTTTTTAAATTCTGTGACTTGTTTGACTATTTGCTCTATATGCTCAATTTGGTCATGTCTGTTTAAATCCCTCAATTCATGTCCCTCAACCTTGGTCCTTTCTCTTTCACCTGTTGTTTGGACTTTTTAGATTCTCATTCTTAGCCGGCTGAAACCCAAGGCTATTTAGGTTTTATCATCTGACCTTCCTAGTATGAGCACTGCCCTATGTTCTTGAAGCCCTTGGGAACTCTGACGCACTAGGATCTTGGTCCTATATGTTCAACTCTATTTTTCACCTACTAGCTGAATCAGTTAGTTTCTTGCTACCTTATGTAAATGTGGATGTAATTTCTGGGCTGTTGAAAGAAGGCATGGCCTAGACAGGCATGTCTTTGGGCCTGTTGTAGGCTCCCTATAGTTACTTACCTTTGTAATTTATCCTTATTCACTTTTGGGTCTATAATAATTACTGTAATAATACTTGGGGTATTAGTAAAATCGGGAAAAAGGGGTTTTATCTTAACACTTGCATGAAACGGGTAGAAATCCTGCCTATAGGTCCTTAATTTGGTTCAAGTGTGTTTTGTTTTCATGTGTTAGGAAATTATGCCTATAGGTAATTTATCTTTTCTCAAAACGTGTTACTCTCCAGTCATTGCAGAAATCCTGCCTACAGGTTCTGAACTTGGTTCAAATATGTTCTATGCCTGCTTGTTAGAAATCATGCCTATCGGATCTAAAATCAGTTTTAATTATAGAAATCATGCCTATAGGATATAAAACCAGTTTTAATTATAGAACGCATGTCTATAGGATCCAAATCAGTTTAATTAATCGTCACACTCATTTCTTTAAGAGTCTTCAATGTTGTATTAATTATCATCACTAGAAACCATGCTTATATGACTCAATTAACCAATTCTGAATGTAATCCAGTGATTATCACTATTAGTTACTGCATAAAATGCCTAGAAATCATGCCTATAGGTTTAATCTCTTATACCTGTAATCAATAGGCAACTATGTAGGTTTCAGAGGTTGTATGCTGCATGTATTAAATCCAGAATCACATAAAGATCCTCCCTATAGGTTTCTGCAATTTCAATTTGTTAAAACCAACAACTGCCTTTGTGAATCCGTTTTTGCATGCATTCGTTGTCCAAGTGTGGAGGCTAACTTGAGCCCTTATTTGCTTATAAGTGAAAGTTCAAATTGTTTTTATATGACGCCTAGTATTTTTCATTTTTTGGGCAACCTAAGTTAAAGTCTAGAACTACCGTAAGATAGAGATCCAAATGCCTCCTGGATTATAGGCATTGGATGGGTAGTGCATGTGTAGGGATAGAATTGACTAGTCCGCTTTAGGTAAACAACCTAAAGATAGTAATCGGGTAGCAAGAGATGATATCCAAATGCCTCCTGGATTATAGGCATTGGACAGGTAGTGCATGTGTAGGGATAGAATTGACTAGTCCGTTTTAGGTAAACAACCTAAAGATAGTAATCGGGTAGCAAGAGATGATAGTTTGTGCTCGTTGGATAATATGAGTAACACCCATCTTGAGGGAGTTATGAAGTAATATTTATGTTGTACGGGGTGATCCTTTAGGCTAAACAACATAGGACCCCCCTCCCCCATCTTGTCTTTCATCAAATATTTGTGTTTAATAATAAACTCCTCAAATTCCTTATTTTTTTTGTACTTGATCTCCAATACTAATTCATGTAATTGTGTTCGGCCGGGATCCACAGTTTTGGACCTCGAAGAGTGCCTACCACTTTCTCTTTGACGTAATTTTGAGCCCTTACCCGATCTTTGGTGACGCAAACTGGTTAGACAGAGTTATCTGCAAGTAGGTGCCCTAACGCACCTTAATTCATTAGTTGGAAACTCTCTCTTTTAATACCCTTCCTTAATAGAGTTGTCAATGTAGAAACCCGATTTGGTGAGAAAATGGGACGCGATAGCATGGCGACTCTACTGGGGATTTTCAGGCTCTTACCATAGTGAACTTGGTCTATATGAATTAGTCTTCTCTGATAACTTTGTTTTTTATCTTTGATATTATATGAATATCCCACTCCTGTTACCTTTTATTTGCTACCTCTACACTCTTTTCCCCGTTTTCCCTTTGCTTGAACTCACACGCAAATCCCTGCTTAATGTGGTCATAACATGCGCTTTCCTTTAGACATTTTTTTAAAACTGCTACATCATGTCTCTGCCCACCCTCACTCCTTTATCTGCTTTATTACAATTTCCACATTGCACGAACTAACTTCTTCCTTATTTTTCTTTCTTTTTATGGCTTTGCGTTTCATTCAATACTGCATTTACTGTTTTCAACATGCAAAAAAATATTTGACAACATGTTGTTTTATCTTTGCATAAATCATGCTCCAGATCATATTCCACTCGTGCGTAATTAATACCATAGCGGTGCTTGATGAGTGTTCATGTTCTTCTAAATCACCCTTCAAATTTGGAAAGACTTATTTGCGGTAAAACTAGTTGATCAGCGGTACAATCGACGGTTTTGTGCCTTTCCCTCTCAAGTTGTCCGCTTGAGGGTACCGGTCTAGACTCCTCTAAGAAACCCCACTCTAATATCAGTTGTGCATGCATCATATCCAAACCTAGTATTCATTAGAACGTTGTCCGCATAATAACTTGCTAATATGGGCACAATCACGATATATGCATTATTTGGAGAAAACATGCCAATATGTTGATCATTAACATATAATTAGCCAAATTCGGAGAGGGAAATAGCTAACTCTACTTGTTTTGCAGAAATGAGGCACGAGGTCCCCATGTTCGGCATGGTTCGGAATATCCCACCTTTGCTGCTGGATTGGTGGGAAAATCTTGTACCAAGTGACAAAAACCATGTAAAAAGAGTTCTTGGGAATTTACCTTCTTTGCTAGATATCTAGCCAAACAATGTACTGATCGAGGCCACTACTATGTTCTGGAATGAAAAGAGGGTTGTTTTTCATTTCGGTGATATACAAATGACTCCCCTTCTAGAGAAAATAGGGGGCTTTGCTGGACTTCCCTAGGATAGCCCTAGTCTATTGGTACCGAAAAACCACACCTCTTGAGGGTTTCTGAAAATGATGGGTTTTAGAAAGAATGATGAGTTAGTCTGCCTGACAAAGTCTTAGATATCCTTTGACTTCCTTTATGAATGTTATGAGCACAACAAATCCTACCACCTGGACCATGATGAGTTTGCCATTACTTCTTTGGGTTGGACCCACCATCGGGTTTTTGTGTTTATTGTCTGTTTTCTGGGGATGCTGGTATTCCCAATGCAAGGAGAAACGATTCACACTTATTTAGCCAGAGTTACCAAGACCCTAATGGAAGGAATTGAAGGATAGACCTACACTATTGTCCCAATGTTCGTAGCAGAGATATACTGAGCTTTGGACCGCTACAAGAAAGGATATAGGTATTTTGAGGGTTGTACTTTGCTACTACAAATATGGCTGTTGGAACATCTTCAAAGGGGACAATACCGACAAGAATTTCCGTGGTGACCATGGAATGTCCAAATAGCTTTTCACCACCCGAAAAGAATAACTTTTATTCCGGATAGGTTTGCACAACCAGGAAACGTCGTGGGCTGGGTACATTTATTTAGCAATTTTACTGATGACAAGGTCCATTGGATGTTTGAATAGTTGCCTACTAGAAAATTCATCATTAGGTCAAGAGATGTTCCTTACTTGGTGCTAATCAGATTAAGGGGTATCTACCCTTATACTAATATCAGAGTCATGAGGCAAGCTGGGAGGAAACAAGTCATACCCCGAGTTTCCAAGTTGGTTCACTACAAAGCAGATTTCCAAGGTGATGCTATTCCATTCAAGTACGAGGCACACCACATGTGGCATCTAAAAGTCATTGTGGAAAAGGATACCATCGAGCCATATCGGTACCATACTGGCCATATGTGTGTCTACCTATCATGGTTGGTCAATCACATAGCAAAAAAAGTCAAGCTGGGGATTGATTTGGGAAATATAGGAGGTTACGCAAAAGGGTTTTTGAATTTGAGGCCAGACATTTGGAACAACACAAAGTAGACATGGAAGCAATCAATGAATGGAGAGGAATCACCACTAAATCAACAGAGAGGTTGGAGTATTTAGAGCAGGGGTTGATGGAGCTTGAAGGGAAGATGAGAAACAAGGTTGTAGGCTGTCAAAACATGGATGGAAATGAATGAGGGATCCTATTAAGGGCGTACCTGCTGTTGTACATGCACGACTTGAGGAACTTGATCGATGGAACAAAGAAGGCCAAGCATGGAGAAGGTCCCTCTGGGACCAAATAGATTAGGAATTATGTTTTACTTGCTTTCTAGACTTGTTTTAGGCTTTGGTTGTAATAAGGCACATGTCATTAGTGACTCTTTATCTTTATTGTCATTTTAGTAGAGATTTGGTTTATTTATCATATTAATGAAATGACACAGCTATTGGCATCAAGTTTTTCTCCAAATCTATATGTCGCTTAGGCCTACCTCGGGAATAATGAGGTCCCCAAATTAGGACGCAAATTTATAATTTTGCAATGTGTGTTTGAATACCACAAACATGTTTTTAGTACTCCTCACTGACTTGTTTTCCTCTTTTCTTTATTTGTTTATTCCCATCCCCTAAGGTTGGTTCGTGCATACTGGCATCATCAGTATATCATACTAGATCCAGAAGTCCTCCACCTCCTCCTCCTGCAAGAAATCCTAAAAGCAAAGAAAAAGCCTGAATGGATAACACAAGCAATAGTAGGAGAGACAATGCTACGCATGAAAAGAATGTCGAAACTTCAGACGGTTGAAACACTCCACCACAGAATGACTTGGTTTTGGATTTGGAACAGAAGATACTGGAGTTACAAGGGGAACTTGAGCAGGTCCAGAACTTGGTAAACCTTTCCCTTACACTTAACGTCCCCGACGTCAACCAACAAAACATCAAAACCCCAGCACCCCCTCCCCCTAGAACACACAGAACCAACAAAATTCTCCTGCACCTCACCAATATGCCACACCACCTCAAAATCCCAATCCTCCACCAGTACTGACTCCTCCATAACACCATCATCACCCAACATAGTATCAACAAACCACTACCTATCGCACACCTCAGAACGCAAAACCTATCCATGATCTCAAAAACTCAACCAACGACCACCACTATACCAAAATTCCTGGAGTTCATCAAAGAAATCCCATATATATAGAAACCTTACCCCATACTCCACAACAAACCTTATACATATCGGAGTCTGCCGAAAAGGACTTGCTCATCAAGAATATGGCAGAGGAGCTCAAGAAGCTTACAAGTCGAGTCCAAGGTATTGAAGGAGGTAATGGCGTCGAAGGGTTGAATTATGAAGATTTGTGTATTCTGTTGGACGTAGAACTAGCAGAGGGTTACAAACCTCCTAAGTTCGAGATGTTCGATGGGACGGGTGATCTGAAGGTACATTTGAGAACATACTATGACAAGCTCATGGGGGTTGGTAAAGATGAAAGAATCTGTAGGAATCTGTTCATGAGGAGCCTTATTGGAGACACCCTGTCTTGGTACATCAGTCAAAACCTAAGGAAATGGGTTAACTTGGTAAGCATGGCTCCTGATTTTATGGATCAGTTCAGGTTTAATATAGAAAATACACTAGACGTCTTCTACATTCAGAATCATAAGAAAAAGGTAACGGAAACTTTCCGCGAGTATGCTACTTGATGGAGGTTGGAAGCTCCAAAGGTAAGACCAGCACTGGAAGAAAAACAAATGAATAAGTTCTTCGTCAGAGCTCAAGATACATAATACTATGAGAGGTTGATGGTTATCGAAAACCATAAATTTTCTAACATCATCTAATTAGGAGAAAGAATAGAAGGGGGAATTAAAAGTGGAATAGTGACAAAATTTGAGGCACTCCAAGCTACAAATAAGGCCTTGCAGTCAGGAGGCATATCCAAGAAGTAGGAAGTAGGGGCCGTGATGGTAGCCAATGGACCAAAATATCCTCTCACATACCAAACACCTCCACCCCCATATAAGCCTTCACCTCACAGATACCAACAACCCACCGCCACCTACCATACTTATACACACAACCTGTATATTACCACTCACCACCAGCAACCCGCCAAAACTACCAGAAACCCAGACCAGATTTTGATCGCAGACCACTCAGACAATACACTATTATTGAACCCATTGATCAGTTGTATGAAAGACTGAAGTTTGCCTGTCATATCACCCCCATTCTCATTGTTGCTTTGGAAAACTCTTCCCAGTGGGTTAATCTAAACAAGACATGTGTCTATCACTCGGGCATGAAGGGACATACTATTGATGAATGTCGCACTTTGAAGGATAAGATACAAATGTTGATTGACACCAAGGTTATACAAGAAAAAGAGACCACGCCAAATGTCTGCAACAACCCTCTCCCGAGAGGCGAATGGGTGAATGTGATCGAAACTGATGAAGAATGAGATCCGGAAGGATAAATCGGGCTCATTCATGAAGGGGATGAACCTAAAATATCTCCAGTCATTCTCACACCTATTGTGGTGCAGATTCAATCACCAATTGATGTCGGAGTAGCTACACCAACTCCATTTGAGGTTGAAGTAACAACGCCCTCAGCCACACCTACTTTGTTTGAGGTAGAAGTGACCACCCTTCACCGTGACGGTAACACCTACGTCATCATTTAATTCCAATACTATACCATGTGACTATATTGCAGAAGCGAGAAGTAAAGGAAAAGGTAAAATGGAAGAAACATGTGCCACACAAGGCATGACCAGGACTGATAGGGTTTACACACCTAAGTATTTGGGAGGAACAAATAAACAAGCCTCTCCCAAGAAACCTATCATTGAAATAGGCCCGGATGATCTTTGGAGAAAGCTAAAAGCAAGAGAATATTTTGTGGTTGACCATATAAACAAAACCCTTGCTCAGATATCCATTCTATCGCTACTACAAAATTCTGAGACACATAGGAATGCATTGATGAAAGTGTTGAACGAAGCTTGCCTACACAACAACATCACTAGTGGATAAATGGCTAATATGGTGGGACAATTATTGGAGAGCCATAAGATCACTTTTTACGAAGATGAGTGGCAACCATAAGGACTAAGTCACAACAGGGCACTACATATCACAGTGCAATTTGAGGACAAATTCATCGTCAGGGTCCTGATAGATGGGGGTTTGAGTCTCAACAAATGTCCGTTGACCACTTTGAAGAGGTTGGGTACAGATTTCCATGAGATATGAGCAGAGAGTATGAATGTGAAAGCATTTGATGGATCTCAAAGGGCCACAATTGGAGAAATCAACCTCTGTTTGCATATGGGCCCAACTTGGTTTGATGTTGAATTCCAAGTATTAGACATATCCACCACATATAATCTGCTGTTGGGATGACCTTGGATACATGTTGTTCGGGCTGTGGCCTCCACTCTACATCAGGTTGTGAAGTTTGAATGGAACCATCAGAAAGTAATCATCCACGGGGATGGGAGTAACCCCATTTATACTAATCAAACTGTTCTGATTGTCAAGAATAGAAGGAAGTTGGGTGGAGAAACATACCATCGCATCAAGCGCGTCAATGCAATGGAGAAAGACAAGTAGGTGAGTCATAAGATTGAAAGCATACTATTATGGATAGGGTACGAACCTGGAAAGGGTGTACGCGGAAAAATCAGAAGACTTGATTTCTCGTTGTCGACTCGTTCCAGAAGCATGCCTCGAGACCTCGAAGATGAGAAGCCACGACCGAGTTTCCAACCTCGGGGCTCGACGAGGCCCGACTCAGAGGAAACAGAGGCCGAAGCCAGGACAGAGTGGGAAGCTCCCAAGGCACACGACTATGTTTTACAGGGCCAGCCTATCCAGAGCCTATGTTTAGGTATCACGTCAAGACATCCCATCTCTTATACTTTGCAATTGATCTCCACATACTTGTAACCGAGTCCCCCCTCATATATAAAGGGGACTCACCCTACCTTGTAAGGGACTGAGGTTGATCCATTTCTCCACAAGTGCAATAATCTCTCTCTCTCTCTCTCTCTTTTCTTTCTAACTCGTTTATTCTCACTGGCCCGAGGCCACCTCAATATTCATCGCGTTATTTGTCGTTCTTCGTCATATGCCTTAGTATTGGCCACAAAGAGCCTTGTTTAATTATACCTTCAACTGTTATACCATCCCTAACTGTCCCCGATAGCTCGATCTCGACCCCGACGTCGACCCTGAGGTCCTTCATAGATCAGACCTATCCCCGGGCAGCAGGCCCTATGGTTCTATTAGAATCTCGTTTTAGCTTGCTTTTCATCATTAACCTCCATATCATTATCACCAACTGCTCTAACAACTAGCTCGGGAATAGATCACGTATTTTTAGAATGTCATCTACAAATTTAATTGTTGTTACCATTTTCATGGTAAATAGTTTGGCACCCACCGTGGGGCTAAAAATAATAGTGATTATTTTCTTGCTAGTTTCGTCACACAAACACACATTATCTTTTACACTTTTCTTGTCCAAGATCCTTTGTTTCTAGGTTAAAATGTCTGGCACAGTAAACGGAATCGAGAACGATAACCTTGAAAACCATGGGGAAAATGGTGTGGCTGCCCCAGCCGTTGGAGCACCTCCACAGAATCCCGATATCGCGCCTGGACCGATTCCAGCGGACGCGGACTCATAGGATGCACAACAAGTAGACGAAACCTCTTACACCAACAGGAGCATACAGAACAGTGACCGGTAGGAAGCTTAAAAAACCTCGGCCCAGGAAGTACAGGATGTTAGTATTCATATTATTTTGAAATGTTGCAGGCATAACAGCTGGCATTGCTCAGTTCCAAAGGCATCCGAGAACCCCCACCACAACAGCACTAGATATATCTCCCCCCGCCGAGCATGTACCCGAAAGGTCAAGCAATAACGGGTCAGTAGCTGATCCCACCTTAGCAAAGATGCTTGAGGACCTCACCAAGAGGATCGAGTCAGGTAAGAAGATGATTGCATCCAACGATAAAAAGGTCAAGACCTACAATTCTAGGGTGGATCAAATTCTGGGAGCACCCCCGGTCCTAAAAGGTTTGGATTCGAAGAAGTTCATACAAAGGTCGTTCCCAGAGGAAGCGGCCCCAAAGCCCATTCCTAAAAAGTTCAAAATGATAGAACTCCCTAAGTACAATGATACCACCGACCCCAACGAACACGTTACTGCCTATGCCTGCACAGTAAAAGGTAATGATATAAAAAATGATGAAATGGAGTTTGTATTGCTGAAAATTTTTTGAGAAACACTTTCGAAGGGGGCCATGATTGGTACCACAACTTGGCTCCCAACTCGATAGATTCATTCTCCATATTGGCAGACTCCTTCGTAAAGGCACATGCTGGAGCCATCAAGGTGGCAACAAGGAAGTTTGATGTTTTCAAAATTAAGCAGAGAGAGAATGAGATGCTGTGGGAATTTATGTCTCGCTTCCAGATGGAACGGATGGAGCTGCCGCCAGTTTCTGACAACTGGGCGGTACAGGCCATCACCCAAGGCCTGAACGAACGAAGCTCGGTGGCCTCAATGCAGCTGAAGCAGAACCTGATCGAATACCCGGTTGTGAACTGGTCGGACTTCCACAATTGGTACCAGTCGAAGATCAGGGCTGAGGATGACCAACTGGAAGCCCCTTTGAGCTCAGTGTACCCAAATAGACTCCTGGTAAAAGAGTCAAAACCAAACAAAGAAAGGTACCAACCGTACCTCGAAGACAGAAGGAACGCCCCAAGGCGCAACCTACCTCGCAACGATCGAATGATGGATCGAGGACAGGACCCTCGAGGGCTCGCCAATAGAACCAGGTTTTATTGAAACATGGCGCAAAGAAACGCACCAACTTATCGGAATACAACTTCTACATCGACGTTTCGTACATTGTGTTCCTATCAGCAAGATCAGAGACACCAAGTGGCCCAGACCAATACAGTCACACCCTTCATAGAGAAATTACAATCTAATGTGCGAGTTCCACAACACGCATGGTCACAGGACCGAGGATTGCCATCAGCTATGGGAGGAAGTGGTGCGACTGCTCAACAAAGGGAACCTTCGGGAATTCCTTAGCGATCGGGCCAAAATCAATTCTGAGAGAGGGAAGCGACCAACAAAAACGAGGCAAACGAGCCACAACACATCATCCACGTGATCAGGGGGCGTCGATGCCCCACAGGAACCCGTAATGAGAAGGACGAAAATATCCATCACTAGAGAAAAATAAACTTGGGGATACAACCCTGAAGACGCCCTCACATTCAGCGAAGAGGACACTAAGACCCTGTCTCAACCCCACAATGATGCCCTGGTAATCTCCTTTCTTGTAAATTCTTTTAAGATAAAACGTGTACTCGTGGATCTAGGTAGCTTGGCAATATCATCAAGTTGAAGGTGAGAAAAAAACTCGGGCTGCTCGAACAAATCATGCCTGCCACCCGGGTTCTCAAAGGATTCAACATGGCTAGCGAAACGATGAAAGGAGAAATCGTCATCCCAGTCACCGTGGCTGGCACAACCCAAGAAACCAAGTTCTATGTCATTGAGGGAGAAATGAGCTATAATCCCTTATTTGGACGACCTTGGATACATTGTATGAGAGTAGTACCATCCACCCTCTACCAGGCAATAAAATTCCAGATAAAGGACGAGGTCAAAACTGTCTACGGGGAGCAACACGCAGCAAGGGAAATGTTCGCTATACAGAACGCAGTACCGATACTCATGTCACCACCCTCGAATGAGACAACGAGCAAGCCAGGTCTCACCCCCGGTCAAACTTGACAAAACAGAATAAGGATTCACGCCGCATCTATGCCCTCGGGCAGATATAATATACCAACCCCAACGCATCGTCGGCTCGACTCGTTTCAAGGTACAACCATTATCTTTTTTATTATTTCAAATTCGGAATTAACCTCAATGCAGGCACCCGATCAGAGCTGCTAGGACGATAATGTTATTGCAACACCTCGAGACCCCAAAGGCCGCCCATTGCACTCTTTTCCTTCGACCGAGTTTTTATCCTAGAGGAAGGGTTTTTACGAGCAATTTTTTTAACGAGGCAGCGTCTGCAAGCCGCTTCAGAGGAAACTCTACAAAATTATTCAAGAACTATCCCTACGGCCGACTTTTCAAGGCGAGGGGCACTTCCCCCGGAAAACTGCCCGCTTGAAGGAGTTTTGAAAAACACCAAATGAGGTTTCCTATAGGAAAAGAGGTATCATGAAGATGGCCAATATAGTCAGGTCCCGTCGGCAAAAATATGTACTACTATATCAAGCAATCAAAAAATACCTTTTGTCAAAAAAGAAAGGGAAATCCTTCTCGAAATAAGGTAACAAACCCTTTCATCAGAACGCCTCGAAGAACTCAAGAAAGGGTGCCAACACTTCAAAAACGCCCCAACAACCTCCGACTCGAGGCTCTAAAAGCACAAAAAAAAATCAGGTACGACGAACCCCCAAGCAGTCGGCTCTGGCTCGATATAGGTCAACGTATCACAACAAATTATATTATGATGACGGATCGAAGGATATCCTCCATCCCCCCATTCTATGAACAAAGAAACCATAGCATATTCCCGGCAAGGATCCCATTCGCTAGACGCATCCCGAGATACCGAAGACTTAGCACTAGAAATTCAGCACCTGCATGACCCCAGGGTCAGAACGCCGGGCTCATACAGACCCTATAAGGCATCTTCGAACTCGCGAAAAATGATCTTCATGCTTAAACAAATTCGACGACTCGGAGACTGTCATTCGTCGCCAATCGCCATACGCCGGAAAACCCAAAACTGTAAGAGCCCTAGCGGGCAGCCTCATCGTAACCAGATCTATTCTATATTACACAAACTGTAAGACCTCAACAGGTATGAAAATCCCAAAGTTTAGGTTATACGTCGCATTTGTAAGAATCCCTAAAGAGCATACCCTTGGCGTATTTATATGAATTGATTTCTCGTTGTCGAGTCATTCCAGTAGCATGCCTCAGGACCCCGTGGACGGGAGGCCATAACCGAGTTCCCGACCTCGGTGCTCGACGAGGCCCGGCTCAAAGGAAATAGAGACCGAAGCCAGGACAGAGGGGGAAGCTCCCAATGCACATGGCTATGTCTGACAAGGCTGGCCTATCCAGAGCCTATGTTGAGGCATCACGTCAAGCAATCCCATCTCCATACTTTGCAATTGATCTCGACATACTTGTAACCGAGTCCCCCTACTATATAAAGGGGACTCACCCTACCTTGTAAGGGACTGAGGTTGCTCCATTTCTCCACAAGTGCAATAATATCTCTCTCTCTCTCTCTTTTTTTTCTAACTCGTTTGTTCCCACTGGCCCGAGGCTACCTCAATATTCATCGTGTTCTTTCTCGTTCTTTGTCATATGCCTTAGTATTGGCCACAAAGAGCCTTGTATAATTATACCTTCAACTATTATCCCATCTCCGACTATCCCGGATAGCTCGAGTTCGACCCCGACGTCGACCCCAAGGTCCTTCATCGATCAGACCTATCCTCTAGCAGCAGGCCCTACGGTTCTAATACTATCTCGCTTTAGCTTGCTTTTTATTGTTAAACTCCATATCATTAGCACCAACTATTCTAGCAACTAGCTTGGGAATAGATCACGTATTTTTAGAATCCTATCTACAAATTTAATTGTTGTTACCATTTTCATGGTAAACAAAGGGTCTCGGCAAAAATCTCCAAGGGATCACTAAATCAATACAAACAAAGCATCACAGTACAACATTTGGACTTAGATATCAGTACACCTGGCAAGAATACGATGATTGGTCACCGCCATGGCGAGGTCCTTATTACCCTTTTGAATAGCCAATGACCACATATACATCAAACATTTTAACAGATTGACATAATATGGGGATCTAAAGAAGAGGAAGCTTTAGCTGGCCTGAGGAATCTATTTCTAGGAGATGAAGACATGGATTGCAATGCAGTAGTCAAGGAGGAGGAGGAGGAAGACCTTACGATTCAGATCATGGGAGAGGGAGTTGTTCTCAAGAACTGGACTGCTACGCCATCCTGGGACCATTGAATTCTTGGGTAGTATGGAAATTAGCATGATCTATTTTCAAAAGAAAGTTTTTAGCATTTAAGACATTTTTAGTATTTACGCATTATTTTGAAATAATTGCTCGAGTTATCGAGCCATACTTTTTTTAATGTTTCAAAGATTTATCTAATGCATTACTATTTTAGTATTTATTATTATCCTATACATTCTTCTTTATACAACATTATTATCACTTATCCTAATGAACCGACGACTGTGACATGTAATGAGACAACACAACATAAGGATAGCAATTCAGAGGAAATAGAAGAAGAGGATATAATCCCTAAGGAAATTGTGAGAGAGATAGAAAATTTTGAGAACAAGCCTAAGTCAAATTTGCACGAAACCGAGATAGTCGATTTGGGAGATTCCGAAACAGTCATAGAAACTCGCATAAGCATTCACCTATCGCCATCATAGAAAGAGGAGTACACCCATTTCCTGAAAGAATACGAAGACATTTTCGCATGGTCTTATGATGATATGACTGGTTTGAGCACGTCTATAGTGGCTCTGAAACTACCTACGCAACATAAGGATAGCAATTCAGAGGAAATAGAAGAAAAAGATATAATCCCTGAGGAAACAGTCAAAGAAGCTGAGAATTTTGAGAATAATCCTAAGTCCAACCTACACGAAACTGAGATAGTCAACTTGGGAGATTCTGAAACGGCCAAAGATACCCACATAAGTATCCATTTGTCACCATCAGAAAAAGAAGAATACACCCATTTTCTCAAGGAATATGAGGACATTTTCGCATGGTTTTATGATGATATGACTGGTTTGAGCACATCCATAGTGGCTCATAAACTACCTACCGATCCAATGTGTCTGCGTGTAAAACAGAAGCTTAGAAAGTTCAAGCTTGATATGAGTCTGAAAATCAAAGAAGAAGTCACCAAGTAGATCAAAGCCAAAGTTCTTAGAGTGGTCGAATATCCTACTTGGTTGGCCAACATCGTGCCAATTCCAAAGAAGGATGGGAAGGTCAGAGTATGTGTCGACTATCAGGATTTAAACAAAGCAAGTCCAAAAGATGATTTCCCATTGCCTAATATACATATACTGATCAACAACTGTGCCAAGCATGAACTCCAATCCTTTGTGGATTGCTTCGCGGGATACCATCAGATCTGGATGGATGAGGAAGATGCCGAGAAAACAGCCTTTATCACTCTGTGGGGGATGTATTGCTATAAAATGATATCATTTGGCCTGAAGAATGTCGGATCCACCCATATGAGAGTCATGATGACTATTTTCCATGATAGGATTCACAAAGAAATAGAGGTGTACGTGGATGGCGTCATCATCAAATCCGAAAGAAGTACAGATCACATAGCAAACTTGAGGAAGTTATTTAATCAATTTCGAAGGTACAATCTGAAACTGAACCTTGCAAAGTGTGCCTTTGAAATCCCTGCTGTAAAATTGCTAGGTTTCATTGTCAGTCGCTGAGGTATTGAGCTAGACCCTTCAAAAGTCAAAGCTATCCAAGATTTGCCACTTGTGAAGAGTAAGAAAGACGTGATGGGCGTCTTGTGGCATCTCAAGTACATCAGCCGCTTCATAGCACAATCGATCGTGATATGTGAGCCAATTTTCAAAATGCTGAAGAAAGATGTTGCAATAAGTTAGACTGAAGAATGTCAAAAGAATTTTGACAAAATCAAGGAATACCTATCCACACCACCAGTCCTGGTCCCATCGAAACCTGGAAGACCTTTGCTACTCTATTTGTCCATATTTGATGGGGCTTTCGGCTGTGTCTTGGGAAAACACGATGAGACAAGAAAAAAAGAGCAGGCCATATACTATCTGAGTAAGAAGTTCACACCCTATGAAGTATGGTATTCTTTGCTGGAATGCACCTGTTGTGCCTTGACGTGGATAGCTCAAAAATTGAGGCACTACTTCTATGCCTATACCACATATCTCATATCAAGGATGGATCCTCTGAAATAAATTTTATAGAAACCCATACCTACAACGAAGCTGGCAAAATGGCAGATATTATTGAGTGAGTTTGATATCGTTTGTGTGACTCAGAAGGCGGTCAAGGGACATGCATTAGTAGATCATCTCGCAGAAAATCCTGTAGGAAGAGAATACAAACCTTTGAAAACGTATTTTCCCGATGAACAAGTATCATTTATGGGAGAAGATATCATTGAAACCTACGACGATTGGAGAATATTCTTTGATGGGGATACAAATTTAAAAGGAGTGGGTATTGTAGTTGTTTTGGTGTCAGATACAGGTCAGCATTATACGGTATCTGCAAAGCTCAGGTTTTCGTGCACCAACAATATGGTAGAATACAAGTCTTGCATCTTGGGGCTCAATTTGGCTATTGACATGAATATTCAAGAATTGTTGGTAATCGGTGATTCGGACCTTCTGGTACACTTGGTTCTAGAAGAGTGGGCTACCAAGAATACAAAAATATTGCCATACCTGTATCACGTGGAAGAGTTAATGAAGAGGTTCACAAAGAAAGAATTCAAACATGTTCCGACAATCCAGAACGAGTTCGGAGACGCATTGGCGGCTTTGTATTCCATGATACAACATCCGGATAAGAACTTCATCGACCATATTCTAGTAAAAATCCATAATCAACTAGCTTATTGTGCTCATGTTGAAGAAGAAACAGACGGAAATCCATGGTTTCACGATATCAAGGAATATTTGGCAAAAGGAGAATATCTAAAGCATGCAAATCATACTTAGAAACGCACGCTCCGAAGATTATCCAACCATTTCTTCCAAAGCGGAGGAATTCTGTACATGAGGACTACAGACCTAGGATTATTACGGTACGTTGACGCCAAAGAAGCCTCCAAATTTCTCGAAGAGATATATGCTGGAACTTACGGACCACACATGAATGGTTTCATTTTAGCCAAGAAGATATTAAGAGCATGATATTTTTGGATGATTATGGAAACGGACTGCATCAGGTGTCACACCCTTTTTTAACCAAAACTTCACTAAACTCCTTAAATTAATAAAAAGTGATTTTTGAAGCTTGAAAAGGGTTTTCAATTGAAAAGTGATAAAATTATGTTCAAAAGGAAATAACTTAGAGCCGCCACCTGGCATTTGATTTCGGTGTGTCAGGTCACCGTTTTTTTCTAAAAATAATTTTTTTCCTTTCAAAACACTTGAGACTCCAAAACTAAGTCCGCACCAGAGAATCGGGTAAGGGGGTTCATTTGACTCGGGGAGAAGGTGTTAGGCATTCCCCGAGTCCCGTAACTAGTACGGTTGCGAACTCGATCAAGTTGGCTTCCAAAATATTCAAGTTGAGGTAAAATCACGAAAAAGTAAAATAAACACACATGAGGCTCGAGGTCGTCCCCGCCTAATTAAAGAAAATAGAAAACAAGAATAAAACACTACAAGTTCTACTTTTGACTTCTCATTACAATGTTCTACGGGGCATTCCCCGGAATAAAATATATACAAATCTTTCGGGGCATTCCCCGGGTAAATTTAACTAAGGAAACGACCTCTCGCCTCGAAACTAACAAAATCCTAAGGCTTGCCAACCCGTGTTAGCGAACCTAAGTATACTATGGGTTAGGTCTTGCTGGGCTTAAAAATTGGGACAAAAGATTAAAAATGGACCTTTCTCATTAAAAATGTTATAAACTAACCCAAAAACTCACTCTTCCTTTTGAAAAATGATATAAAATTTATTAAATAAAAATATAAAACTAATCATAATTAATTAAAACAAATAATATTATACTATGAAACTATTTTGGTATTTTTCAAGATTATGTAAAAATAAAAATCCTAGTAAAATAGTATGACTACAAAATATTAATGAAATTATTTTTTTTGTAATTTTCGTTTTTGTGCCAAAAATAATGTAAAAGAGTCAAAATTAGTTGAAATAACTATATTGGACCTAAACTAAGTATTTAAATGCTAAAAAGAGTAAAATCTCGGGGAGGGTCAAAAATTACATGTCTACAACTGCCCCTCTTTGACTGGAAATATGAAGTATTTTCAGACAAAGAACGATTAGACAGGTTTTTTGACCCGACCCTTATTTAGAAGACCAAAAACTAAGAGAAAGGAAGAGAATGTCACTGAGCCCTGGTATTTGAGCTGCCTACATATCCTTGGCTATAAAGGAATCAGGCCACGTGTAGTTCAGAAGTGAGTGTGATGATGGAGTATACCAAGGTAGAGAGCCGATCGAGGTACCATTCTGTCGAGGTTCCGGTCCGCAGTCCTGTTATTACATCAAAATCAAAAAATGAAAAACACTAACTAAGCCTGTCACTATGAGTTACAAAATTCCTATCTATAAGTCTTCTGAAGCTTGAACTTAAGTCTTGAATGGTTCTTCATGCAGACTTTAGATTTGAACCTTGACGCTCGTTAACTGCAGGTTCTAGCTCGTTCTTCTTTAGCTTTTTCGGATCAAGACCAGACATGTAGCGCTTGTGACTTCAACCACGTCTTGAGCAGTTCACATTTTTTTCTGCTTCTGCATTTTGGATTCACTTTCTTTCTTTTCTTTTTTTTTCTTCTTTGGATTGAGACTACTTCTGTTGGTCACCTCGGACTGTTGACTCGCATTCTTGTCGCGAGCTTCTGCTACTTCTAAAATGAATTGAATTCTAAAATGACTTTGAAAAGAGTTTGAAATGGATTCCCTCGTTCTCCAGGTAGGCGCCTGATTACCAAAAACTTGAATTGTATTCCCTCATTATCCAGGTGGGTGCCTGATTACCAAAAACTTGAATTGTATTCCTTCGTTATCTAGGTGGGTGCCTGATTACCAAAACTTGAATTGTATTCCCTCGTTATCCAGGTGGGCGCCTGATTACCAAAAATTTGAATTGTATTCCCTCGTTATCCAGGTGGGCGCCTGATTACCAAAACTTGAATTCTATTCCCTCGTTATGCAGGTGGGAGCCTGATTACCAAAACTTGAATTGTATTCCCTTGTTATCCAAGTGGGCGCCTGAATAACAAAACATAAATTGTATTCCCTCATTATCCAGGTGGGCACCTGATTAACAAAAACTTGAATTGTATTCCCTCGTTATTCAGGTGGGTGCCTGATTACCATAACATGAATTGTATTCCCTCGTTATCCAGGTGGGCGCCTGATTACCAAAAACTTGAATTGTATTCCCTCGTTATCCAGGTGGGTACCTAATTACCAAAACTTGAATTGTATTCCCTCGTTATCCAGGTGGGCGCCTGATTGCCAAAACTTGAATTGTATTCCCTCGTTACCCAGGTGGGTGCCTGATTGCTAAAACTTGAATTGTATTCCCTCGTTATTCAGGTGGGCGCCTGATTGCTAAAACTCGTATTGTATTCCCTCGTTATCCAGGTGGGCGCCTGATTGCTAAAACTTGAATTGTATTTCCTCATTATCCAGGTGGGTGCCTGATTGCTAAAACTTGAATTGTATACCCTCGTTATCCAGGTGGGCGCCTGATTACCTAAAACTTGAATTGTATTCCCTCGTTATCCAGGTGGGCGCCTGATTGTAAAAACTTGAATTGTATTCCCTCGTTATCCAGGTGGGCGCCTGATTGCTAAAACTTGAATTGTATTCCCTCGTTATCCAGGTGGGAGCCAGATTGCTAAAACTTGAATTGTATTCCCTCGTTATCCAGGTGGGCGCCTGATTGCTAAAACTTGAATTGTATTCCCTCGTTATCCAGGTGGGTGCCTGATTGCTAAAACTTGAATTGTATTCCCTCGTTATCCAGGTGGGCGCTTGATTGCTAAAACTTGAATTGTATTCCCTCGTTATCCAGGTGGGTGCCTGATTGCTAAAACTTGAATTGTATTCCCTCGTTATCCAGGTGGGCGCTTGATTGCTAAAACTTGAATTGTATTCCCTCGTTATCCAGGTGGGTGCCTGATTGCTAAAACTTGAACTATATTCCCTCGTTATCCAGGTGGGCGCCTGATTGCCATAAACTTGAATTGTATTCCCTCGTTATCCAGGTGGGCGCCTGATTGCTAAAACTTGAATTGTATTCCCTCGTTATCCAGGTGTGTGCCAGATTGCTAAAACTTGAATTGTATTCCCTCGTTATCCAGGTGGGCGCTTGATTGCTAAAACTTGAATTGTATTCCCTCGTTATCCAGGTGGGCGTCTGATTGCAAAAACTTGAATTGTATTCCCTCGTTATCCAGGTGGGTGCCAGATTGCTAAAACATGAATTGTATTCTCTTGTTATCCAGGTGGGCGCCTGATTGCTAAAACTTGAATTGTATTCCCTCGTTATCCAGGTGGGTGCCTGATTTCTAAAACTTGAATTGTATTCCCTCGTTATCCAGGTGGATGCCTAATTGTTAAAACTCGTATTGTATTCCCTCGTTATCCAGGTGGGCGCCTGATTTCTAAAACTTGAATTGCATTCCCTCGTTCTCCAGGTGGGCGCCTGATTTCCAAAACTTGAACTGTATTCTCTCGTTATCCATGTGGGCGCCTGATTGCCATAAACTTGAATTGTATTCCCTCGTTATCCAGGTGGGTGCCTGAGCCATGCTCTCATCTTGAAGGATTCTGAACAGAATTTCTTGCTTTCTGAACTATGCTTTTCCATGGGAGGTCCCTGTGGATTAAAAAAAATTCTTGCCCCTGTTTCAGAAAAATCTTGTTAGTTTGAAAACATGGTGGTTAGTTTGTGGCATCATTGCTGAGCGTCTGCTTCCGCCACTTACCAAGATAACTTTGATTTTAACTTGGACGGCCTTGACTGTTATCGACTGCCAATTTTCTTTCAACCCTTATCACAAAAAACACCTCTGCTCCATTCGTTCCCAACATCCTCTATCTGTTGCATTTTGCTCATGAATTGACATTTACTGAACCCTTGCATTTCACATGAATTCCAAAGCATGTTGATTGTTACCAACTCAATGCGCATACCACTTTTTCCTGACTTATGCCACTTTGATGGCTAGCCAGACTCCGCTTTGTGTAATTGGAAAGCTGGTAGTAGATTTTGAAGTCATTTTTTATTTTTTCTGACCAAACAGACTCAAGAAGGGACTCAATCAAAATGAGAGAAACAAAATAAGGGACAAGGGAAAGAGATATACCTAACAACAAAATGATGAAGTAGAAACTTATCAAATGTGGATACCAACTCTAATGACCATGACATGCACTTTTGGATTAAGTGGCCTAATCTCTCAAGCAAGTCTAATATTCAACTCTTGTTGTACCTTCTCGCTGTGAAACTGGGCTTCAACGCTTCAATTGTCCCATTTGATCCACAATCCTCAGTCGACTTGTAGTGCCCTAAAGGTTTTCACCATCAAGCTTATCTCATTTTGCTCTTTTCTCAACTCACCATCGCCTTACGGTGCCCCTGAGGGTTTTCACCGATAAAACTCTCTCATTTTATCATTTTCTCTCGTTGTGCTGAGAACAACGGTATTACCCATGATGCAGGAAGATCATACTTTCACCACACACTTAATTTGGCATCCTCAAAGATTGGTCAGAAGGTCTTTCTTTGGATCGTAATGTAGGCTCTTGAACAAGGTTGGAAAGAAAGGATGGTATGAAGGCTCAAAATAATTTAAGATGAAAAGGGTTCAAAATTACAACTTTTGGAATCATATCTTTTGGCAAAATTAAAACTTCTGCCCCTGTTTCTGGAGTCTGGGGATTTTCTTTCTTTCTTTTTTTTTTTTGGATTTTTATTTTGAGGGGACTTCTAAGAAAATCTGCCCCACTCTTGACTTCGGGGAATTATGACATATTTTATTTTGTGTGACCGAACCGTAAGGCTGCCTACGTATCTTGTGGTGACAAGAATCAGGTCGAACGTAGTTCAAATGACAAAGTTGTTTTTTTCTTTTTCTTTTCTCTTTTTTCCTTTTTTCTTTTTTTTTCTTTTTTTTTCTTTTTTTTCTTTTTCTCTTTTCCTTTTTTTTCTTCTTTTTCTATTTTTCTTTTCCTTTTCTAGTTCCTAACTCTATTTCTGATTCCAAAAGAGGGGTATGAAACAAAAATTAGGGCTCAAAATGGTAGCAAAGGATAAAAGTGTTTGGGTAGCAGAATAAAATGCCTTCGTCATACCAAACTTAAAAACGCCTAGTACAAACATGCAATTGAAGATAAACAAACAAATCAGATATAGTATCTATTGATGTCATCAACACAAACAAAAAGTGCCAATGGGCAATACCTTTGGTCCCAATGAAGGATCCTTGCTAGTTCGAAGCAGACTTGATTCAAATTTATCTTGATGTGGAAGAATGCATTTCAGCACTAACTGAGCTACCTCAAACTACTTGAGAGACATTCCCTTGTTGGGATGCTCTCATCAACCTCTTGATTTTCCAGACTAACTGTCTCAGTTTCACTCAATTTAAGCTTCAGGTTACCTCAGAATGTGTGAATCTTTACTTATTTCCTCAAAGGCCTCATTTTATCATATTCAAAACCGCCATCGCTTCATGATTAGACTAACTTTCAATACCAGGATGAGAATTATGTGTGCATGTCATGTCACTGGAATCAGGATGAAAAGAATTATAAAAGGAAAAGTAACCTAAACAAAACTGACCAGAACTAATAGAAAACATGAGATTGCATTAGACAGATGGTGGAAAGGGTTTGAACAAAACAAGCAAAATAGACATGGGTTACAACTGTGGAATAATCCTAGATAACACTAAACGAGTTACTAACACTAAGCGAACTAGGAAAATAAGAAGCAGAAGGGTTTGAGCCAACAAGACAATATCCGGATTACAACCCTGAAATAACCCGGACAAACGAAATGCCAACAAAATAAACTACCAAAACTCCTCCCTAGCTAACCAAGAAAGGAGTGTCTTTCCAATTACCAAGCTCGACATCTTAGCCACTGGATTGCACATCAAAATTACTGGGACCTTCACCAATTTCAATATCATTCACTTCAGTCAGCAAGTTTCCTAGACGATTCTCATACTCCTTGTCACCACGCATCTCTCCCATAAAGTGTGCATCATCATGTGCAGGTAAAGGATTCTGCATGATGTTCTGGGTATCACTGTCCTGAACCACAATTATCCCTTCTTGAATCATTCTTTCTATCTCCCTTTTCAAAGTACGACAATCTTCAATGTTATGCCTTTGGACATTAGAGTGGTACATGCACCGTATAATAGGATCAAAACCTTTTGTATATGTGTATGGAGTATAGCCGATGAGTGGTTCAATCAGGCCAAACTTTTTTAACTTTTTAAACAAGCTTGTGTAGGATTCTCCGATTGGAGTGAAAGACTTTTCTCTTTGTTGCTGCCTTCTCATTTTATACTCCGGCCTTGGTTGGAACCTCTTTCAAGTAGGGGGTTGATATGCTTATAGAGGTGGGTAAGACATTTGTGGATACGTTGCAAGCCGTTGCGGGTTTTGTGAGTGTGGAGCATATGGAGGTGCAATGTGGATAGAGTACTGAGTAGGTGAGGTATGACTTTGGGGATTATGTGGAGGAAAGTAGCATTGGGGAGGATTATCTGGAGTATGAGGATATTTATGGGGTCGGTATTGAGGCTGAAAGCATTTAGCAGGAATGCTCACTGGATTCTGTCGTTGGCGGGGCTCAGCAACATCTTTTCTACCAATCAGAGCATTGATCCGAGCAACTTGTTCGTTCCATCTGAACCAAAACTCCTTAAAACTTTACTTGGGCCTCTTTCCTTGGGCATCGTGGACTTTGATCACAGTCTCGCTAGAGGACCGAGGAAGAGTAGCTGGTAGAGGATCTACAAAAATAGGAGGAGATGTCGGAGCAGGGTATGAGGTTGTTTTGGTTGGTGGAGCATGGAAAATTTGGGAGGAAGTACCAAGGTAATTGTGATGAGGGGTAAAGCCCGGTGCAGGTTAAGGGGAAAGGTCGACGGTTGTGGGAACCTGGGCTAGTGATAGTGGTGGGATAGTTGTAGGGTTTTCAGTGTAGTTAGTAGGGAATGAAGGTGGAGGATGCCCCCTGACCCAAGAGTGATATATTTTTGCCATCTGTTGTTTCAACCTCCGAACCTCCTCTTTCAATTCCGATTCTGATTCTACAATCTCCCTTGGTGGGTGTACAACCTCAGTGTCTGTTTCTTTGCTAGACATGACTGACTTATGCTTTCTGGTGTTGTATGGACAAATCACCAAAGCGCCACAAAACTAACCACCCTCTGTTATAATAACAATGAAAGTAACAAAGAGGAACAAAACAAAGCCAACATGTTAGCGTTAAAGCATTATCAAATAGAAATATCACATTCCATGCAATGCCCCTAGCAACAATTAACGGTTCTAGAATGACTTCGATGGTACGAAGGTCATATGGCATCATCCCAATTTCACTCTTCTTGCCCCTTTTTCCTCTTCATCTTCCTTTCTAACACTGGTTGGTTTTTCATTTCTTTTCCCCTCTTTTCTTTCTGATCATCGCTCTTTTCTTTCCTCCTATTTCTCACGTCCCACAACTTCATTCTCTTTTTTTTCTTTTTTCTTTTTTTTCTTTTTTCTTTTTTTTTAATAATGACTCGATCGAACCTTATGTAGATTGCCTACGTATCATGTCCCTCATGAATCAGAACAAGCATAGTTCTGGAAAAATATGATGGATAAAATAAACTAAAACAAATCTTTTAGATTTTCCATTTATAACTTTTTTTTTTGTTTTTCAAATACCAAAAAGGAAGTACTATAACAAAAGACTCGACAATCTTAACTAGACTGACAAACTCGATACTACCGTACAAGACTAATAATTAAAAGACAACATAAAATAGACTAAAAAATAAAAAAATTCCTCAAGCAGCTCGTGCATGCAATGGTCTTGACTAGAATGGTTCTGGGGTATTTGTCATGCTCGAGTCCTGGTAAATGAATTCATACCTTAATGAAAAATATAAGACCAAACAGATTAAATGACTCGAGACATTATGTGAGACCACACCTCCTATTAGACACATGCAAGACAAGCTTGGGCTATTTTTAAAAATTAAACTACATGGCCAAGAGTGACTATTAATGCAAACTCAACAAGATTGACCTCATGGACAAGGAAAATGCCTCACTAAGGATTTTATGGATTCAAACTCCTAACATCATGGCCCAAAATTAATTTGCGAAAATGCCCCATTTTGCAAAAATGATCGATATGCTCGAAGTGGCTGAAGATGCAAACTCAAAAGGACAGACCTTAAGGTAGGGACACTTAGTTGCGAACTCAGGATTCTGAGACATGGGTCATGAACCACTTTTGCGAAAATGACCTATTTTGCAAGGATGGCCGATGTGGCCAAAAGTGGCTAAAGATGCAAACTCAATAAGGACGTGCCTTAAAGTAATATGACTCCTAGTTGTGGACTCAAGATCCTAAGACATGGATAATTGAACCACTTTTGCGAAAATGATCCCATTTTGCAACAATGGCCGATGTGACCAAAAGTGGCTAGACATGCAAGATTTGGCTAAGACCCCGCGAAGCCAAGAACCTAAAACTTACTAGGAATACCGGACCCTATGTGGGTTACCTACGTATCACGTCTCGAAAGACGAGAATCAGGTTCGCGTAATTCGGGAAGATTAGATAAGGGATAGAATTTTAGAAAAAATGCATCCAATTTCCAAAAACTATATTTGTGTCTTTTTGTGAAATGATGGAAAATGTAAAATATTTTTGGATTTTCTTTTTCTCCTTTTTTTTTTTGATTTTTTTTGGAAAATGATGAAAAATATAATATCTTTTTGGATTTTCTTTTTTTGAATTTTTGAAAAATAATGGAAAAGTGTAAAATCTTTTTGGATTTTCTTTTTCCCCTTTTTTTGAATTTGTAGAAAATAATGGAAAAGTGTAAAATCTTTTTTTTGGATTTGTTTTCATTTTCATTTTTTTGATTTTTGGAAAACTATGAAAGAAAAATGTGAGTGAGCCCTACTTGATTTATTTTCACCCTTCTTTCCAAAGAATCGGTCCGCCAAATGACCTTCCTACCCTCACAGATACAATATTTAGCACATAGGATGATTAAATGTCATTTTGGGCCACGGGCCCATTTTGACAAAATTTGGGCAGGCTTCCTACAATGGAACACGGTACCTGGGACCGAGCCCTACTAGGTCTAAATGACATGATGCAAATAAAAATGACTTAAAGGCTGACCTAAGTTTGGGGTTCACTAACAAGGCAATTCGGGGGAGCGTATGGTCGATGGTGGCTGCTCAAGCTTTCCATCCACTCCATACGTCCAACGGCCCCCCCTCCTAAATTAAGGGTGACTCAACAAAGAGTTCGTGCACGCGACGCGTGATCCGAAACTTGTTGCAGAAAGAAGACTCATGGTTATGAAAATGATGACAATTTATAAAGCAGTAACACATAAAGGAAAAACTGTAAACAAATAAGCAACTAGCAAATAAATATGACATAAACAAAATAAAAAGCAAACAAAACACATAAAAAACTCAACTAAATATCCTAAAAACCAACACGATCAAGTACTAGCTGGAACCTGCAAGTCCCCAGCAGAGTCGCCAGAGATGTCACACCCTTTTTTAACCAAAACTTCACTAAACTCCTTAAATTAACAAAAAAGTGATTTTTGAAGATTGAAAAGGGTTTTCAATTGAAAAGTGACAAAATTATGTTCAAAAGGAAATAACTCAGAGCCGCCACCTAGTATTTGATTTGGGTGTGTCAGGTCACCGTTTTTTTTCTAAAAATAATTTTTTTTCCTTTCAAAACACTTGAGACTCAAAAACTAAGTCCGCACCAGAAAATCGGGTAAGGGGGTTCATTTGACTCGGGAAGAAGGTGTTAGGCATTCCCCGAGTCCCGTAACTAGTACGGTTGCGAACTCGATCAAGTTGGCTTCCAAAATATTCAAGTTGAGGTAAAATCACGAAAAAGTAAAATAAACACACATGAGGCTCGAGGTCGTCCCCGCCTAATAAAAGAAAATTGAAAACAAGAATAAAACACTACAAGTTCTACTTTTGACTTCTCATTACAAAGGTCTATGGGGCATTCTCTGGAATAAAATATATACAAATCTTTCGGGGCATTCCCCGGGTAAATTTAACTAAGGAAACGACCTCTCGCCTCAAAACTAACAAAATCCTAAGTCTTGTCTACCCGTATTAGCGAACCTAAGTATACTACTGATTTTTGGCAAGTAAACAAAAGAAATTAATAAAAATCAACACGTGCCTAAATATTCGATTTTATTTACAAGCTTATAGTCTATTATTTAATTTATTTACTAAATGACGTAAAAATCAATACCATTTAATCACAATTATCCCCAACACCATTTAATGTCTCCATTCAACTTAAGCTTTAATACAAAATAGTTGATAATTAAAGTTCCAAACAAAACAAAACTCAAAGGATTCCGAAGCCGAAATTTGCAAGTAGTTTACAAAACAACCATTGAAGCATGAACAGTAAACAAACGCAAACAACTCACGGAGATAAACCTTAAAGAAGAACAAAGGAAAGAGAAAGATTGAACCTTAGATGAGTCCCTCTTTTATATTGAGCAGTAAAACTCCAAATCAAGTGCACATCAGTGGTTGCTTCAAGCCTACGAACCTGGACCGGAAACCTCGTACGGACAACCCCAAGCTCAAAACTGAGAATGCCTTCGTGAGGCTAGGGATAACTGGGACACTCTAGTCCAAACTCATCCACTCGTTCTCACTTTGTTATCAGATGTTAGGAGACTCAAGCTATTTGTAATTCTTAAAAGGATGATATACATTATCTTCTTTCTAGATCATGACGAAACTTGTTCTTCTGTGAATTCAAGAATGAACATTAACAGCAAACCCTCTTAAGTTTTTTCGTTTTTCTTTCGCAGCTTGCGGATGCTGCTGGTTAACAGCGGAGGTTGATGCTGGTTGACAGTGGAGGAACGGCAATGGCAGAGTTGTTGGCGGGTTAGCTGGTCGATGTTCACCTAGTTGTTCTTCGTTGGTTTTTGGAAGGGCCAGAGGTCGAAAGCTGTTGGTTTGGGCCAGGGTTAGCTGCGCGGGAGGATGGTTGATGAAGAGGCGGCGATGGGTGGTCGTTTGCTTGATGAGAGGAGGATATGGGCGCTGATCTCTTTTTCCGGCGAGTTTGGTCGTGTTCAGGCTGCTGATGGCTTGGAGTCTTTTTGGGTCTCTCTCATTATGGTTCAGCTAGCCTCTCGAAGAAAAAGATGGGCGCCCCTGGGGTTTTTAAAGTTCAACTAGGTTTTTTTTGTGTTGTAGTCTAAGGTTCAAGAAGCAGACCCTAGGGTTGGGGTGTAAGGGTTTAAAGAAGAAGGGGTAATGGGTTAGGTCTTGCTGGGCTTAAAAATTGGGCCAAAAGATTAAAAATGGACCTTTCTCATTAAAAATGTGATAAACTAACCCAAAAACTCACTCTTCTTTTTGAAAAATGATATAAAATTTATAAAATAAAACTATAAAACTAATCATAATTAATTAAAACAAATAATAGTATACTATGAAACTATTTTGGTATTTTTCAAGATTATGTAAAAATAAAAATCCTAGTAAAATAGTATGACTACAAAATATTAATGAAACTATTTTTTTTTGTAATTTTCGTTTTTGTGCCAAAAATAATGTAAAAGAATCAAAATTAGTTGAAATAACTATATTAGACCTAAACTAAGTATTTAAATGCTAAAAAGAGTAAAATCTCGGGGAGGGTCAAAAATTACATGTCTACATCAGGTATGTCCAAAACTATCACCAGTGCCAGGTACATGTAGATATTATATGGGTGCAACCAAATGAACTCAAGGCAACAAGTGCACCTTGGCCTTTTTGCCCCTTGGGGAATGGATGTCATCGGTCCGATCAAGCCCGCCGCTTCGAAAGGGCACAGGTTCATTTTAGTGGCCATAGACTACTTCACAAAATGGGTTAAGGCTACATCTTACAAGGCTGCAACCAAGAAAGTTGTCGCATATTTTGGTAGGGATCGTATCGTTTGCCGATTCGGGGTGCCAGAATCCATCATCACCGATAATGCCATCAATATCAATAGCGACTTAATGAAAGCTATGTATGAAACCTTCAAAATCAGGCATAAGAATTCCACACCATACAGACCTTAAATGAATAGAGTCGTGGAAGTTGCCAACAACAACATCAAGAAAATTCTAAGGAAAATGGTAGACAACCACAAGCAATGGCATGAGAAAATTATTGGGATGTCGTACCACAGCTCGCACATCAACTGGACCAACTCCCTATATATTGGTCTATGGTACAGAAGCTGTCATTCCCGCCGAGGTCGAAATTCCTTCCTTAAGAATTATACAAGAAGTTGAACTTAATAATGTAGAATGGATAGGAAGTCGTTATGAACAGTTAGCTCTTATTGACGAAAAAAGAAGGAATGTGATATGTCATGGTCAACTTTAGCAGAATAGAATGTCCAGAGCTTTCAACAAAAGGGTCAAACCTAGACAATTCACACCAGGGCAGTTGGTGCTGAAGCAAATATTTCCACATCAAGATGAAGCCAAAGGGAAATTTTCACCTAATTGGCAGGGGCCCTACATGGTTCACAGGGTACTAAAAGGAGGAGCATTATTACTTGCAGAAATGGACGGAGAAATTTTCTCAAAGCCTATGAATTCGGACGCAGTCAAGAGATACTATGTTTAGATTGTTTACGTTTCTTCATCTGATGTAACTGAACTACGCTTGACCTGATTCCCGTTTAAGAGGGGATACATAGGCAGCCTATGGGTTCGATCACATCTTAATAAAATCTTCATTATCCCCATGATCAGAAGTTGGGGCAGAATTTTGAGGAGGACCCTCAAAATTTCGGAGCAAGTCCAGCCAACTTCGTCATATGCAGAACAATCAAAGAATTGCTTATTAAATTGAGGCAGAATTTTAAGGAGGACCCTCAAAATTCTAATGGAAAGAAATCGCAGTGTCTCTAAAGTGTCGCAGTCATTGGTTCATTTAATTTAGTTGATAACGTGAACTACTATATTTTAAAATAACTATGTTTATCAAATGCATGCATAATTTTCGAAAACTTTATTTCTAGGGAAGCCAGATGTTACCCAATGTAACTCGAATGGGATCTCTAAAATGAAGCAAAGAAAAGCAAGCAGGTGAAGGCATGAACCAACCTTCCTCGCAAAACTCAAGATTTTTCTTTAGATGCAGGCACAATGAACATGACAGGAGTATTCGTAAGTATACGCGTACCCAAAATCACTATCTTCATAATGATAGCTGGCAACACAAATATGTCTCCAGATAAGAAAATACTCTGCTACTACTTATTATCTGTTCACCGCTTGAGACTAAGACTTGTGTCTTCTTTTGCATGAGGCTAAGCCCCGCCTCCTCAATTACATAAGGCTAAGCATTTCCTTTCCCTTGCATTAAGACTAAGCCTTGTCTCATCTTTTTGCATGAGGCTAAGCCTTGCCTCCTCAATTGCATATGGCTAAGAATTGCCTTCCATTGTATGAGACTAAGTACTGTCTCCCATTCTGCATGAGGCTAAGTCCTGCCTCCTCAATTGTATAAGGCTAAGCATTGCCTTTCCCTTGCATGTAAGCCTTGTCTCCTCTTTTGCATGAGGCTAATCCTTACCTCCTCAATTGCATAAGGCTAAGCATTGCCTTTCCCTTGCATGTAAGCCTTGTCTCCTCTTTTGCATGAGGCTAAGCCCTACCTCCTCAATTGCATAAGGCTAAGCATTGCCTTTCTCTTGCATCGAGACTAAGCCATGTATCCTCTTCTTGCACGAGGCTAATCCCTACCTCCTCAACTGCATAAGTCTAAGCATTGCCTTTCCTTGCATAAGATTAAGCATTGTCTCCTAATTGCATGAGACTGAGCATTGTCTCCTATTTTGCATGAGGCTAAGCCCTGCCTCCTCAACTACATAAGGCTAATCATTGCCCTTCATTTCATGAGACTAAGCACTGTCTCCTCTTCTTGCATGAGGCTAAGCTCTGCCTCCTTAACTGCATAAGGCTATGCTCTACCTTTCCTTGCCTAATTCCTAATGATACGTTACTTGAAATCTAACATTATTTTGCCTTCCCGGGGCTAAGCTTTGTCCCAATCTTTTGCAAGACTAAGCTCTGTCTTGTTTTGCTTATATGATCCATCATCATGTCTCAGCATTTCATGGGCTGAAAAATCGCCATATTATCCAAAGGCATCATAGTCCGAAGGCATTATACTCATAAGTCTAAAGACACTATGTCATGGCCTAAGGATCCCTCAATGTTTCATATCATTATTCAAAAGCGTCATGGTTCAGAGGCACCATTCTCATGGCCCGAGAACATCTTTTCATGGCATGTGAATCCCTTATCACATGATTAATGGCCCCGGACATCATGGTCTAAGGACATCATCCTCACCGTCGGAAGACAATCTTCATGGTCCAAAGGGAATATGCATCATGTTTGAATTGTCGCAATAATCCATATATGTTTTGCATGCATTGTATTTTATGTTTCGCAAGTAATACAGGAAATAACAATTCTTCAAACGGGAGCAACCTTCGCTCTAGGTTCCATTCATAATGTTCACACCCTTCAATTATTTCAAATATAACCGACTCCCATCGAACTCACTGTTTCTATGGATATTCAGATACTTACTCTATAACACATTCGTTTCATTTCAAATTCACACTCATAAATCCACTCCAAAAGAACATTTTTCCGAAATACACGACCATTCCTATAACTACTCCAACGGTTTTGTTCACCGTTGGTTCCGGAACTACACATGGCCTGATTCCTGTAAAAGCAGGGATTTGTCGGCAGCTTAGAAACCAGGGTTCGGCCTATATCACTCCATTAGGTCAAAATTGGTCATCATTTCTTTACCCCACAACTCTTTCATCATTCCCGGATAAAGAAGAGCAGTTGTTGATACCCAATTTTGATACCCAATTTTTTCTTCATATTTTAAATATATATACATATACTTTCAAGATAGTTCATATGCATCATCATTTGATTTATAAGAATACACAAATATTTTTTTTATAATTTTTCATAATTTTTAAAGACTTCAAACCTGCGCTTTATTATATATAACAGATATTATCCTCCAAATTATTTTATGAGGATTTAATCATATTAACTTATCATTTATACCAACATAAGGATATAAATATTTCCATTGCATTTTTTATTATTACATTTTTCATTTTAAGGCTAATTACTTATTTTTTGCAATAATGGCCCATATGCATGTATAATTATATTATTTCTGCAGAAAATGACTTTCTATATTTTTACAATGTTAAGTAATTATTTTAATCATTTTAGTGCACAAATGATATTTTTATTATTTATTAATTGCTTTTATAAATTATTTATTTATTAAATATTAGGTATTTAAAAACTAGCCTAAATTCCTACTCAATTTCGGACCTAATAACCCAGCCCAATTACCCCATACACTAACCCAATTACCCAGGCCCAAAACAAAACCCTTTATTTTTTAACCCAACTGGTAACCCATTTACACGACCTGCCCCAGTCCCATTTTAAAATTGTGGTCGTTGATCTTAGAGTCCCATTTTAAAATCGTGGCCGTTGATCTCTAAGATTAACGGCCTATAATTAAAACCCTAACCCATTTGCCCCTTTACCCACCGCCCTCATATGCTCTCTACTCTCTCTTTTTCTCTAAAGAAACCTTAGCGCTATAACCTATAATCCTCCCGGATTTCGACCCAAAAATGGAATCAATCGTTGATTCCTTTACCTTGTTGATGACCTCTCGCTACTGGCTACTCATCTTTGATGTTACTTATTTTCTTGTCAAAAATGGCAAGCAAATCTCATCAAAATTGAACAAAATCGGTTCAAATCCTTGATTTCTCTGATTATTCTGTCAATGTTCATCATGTATCCTTTGTAAGTACAAATATTTCCATATTTGTTGATGATTCTTACCCACCCTAAATTAGGGTTTTCAGACCTTTTTAATCGACCCAAAATAGGTTCGATTCTCTGATTTTAAGTGATATTCCGTCTATGTTCATCCTATTCTGTGTGATATTTGATTTTATTCTGCCGATTTTACATTTTTCCTAAAATTAGGGTTTGAGACTTTTCCCTTTTCCTTACTGATTCTGATTGCATTTAATAAATCTTTCCTTTGCTCGTGTTTGATTGATGGTTTTCCTTATTTGAATGTTAATTTCTACAACTATCCAAACCCTTTCCTCCATTCCCTTTAGACAAACTTTGGAATCACTATAACTTCACTAGATCTAAAAGCTTTGCTCTATTATTTCATTCTATACTTTTGTCTTGGCCTGCTAAAAGACAGCCATTAAACTCTGGGTTTTTTGCTTCTCATTAACGTTTAGAATACTATGAATTTTGTTCTTTCTTGCATCTTTGTTTACTGGTGAGTTACTGGACTTTTACAATTTCATCCTTATGTGCCTATAATTTGCATGTCTTCTTACCTCTGTTAACTTCAGCATGCTACTAGTTGTGAGATTATCTATGCTTAATTCGGTAATCTGAATCTTCCTAAGATTGTTTAACTAGTGTGTTGACGCCTAAATACTCAAGAATCTGTTCACCTGCTTTGAATCTCTATAATGAATGCCTCACCTCTGTAGTGACCTGTGTTAAGACTTTCATTGTATGTCATAATTTGCCTCTCTATTATTGTGTCACTCATCATGCTCACCCGATCCCGTACCCCTTTAGTATTTGCCTATAATTCAAAACATTTGTCTCAGCATGTTGGAACTAGTATTAGGATGAATCTTTGATACAACTGGATCTTCTTTAGTTAATTAGGCCATTATGGCAATGCTTAAATGCCCATATCTGCTACTTGACATGAGTTTGCCTTCCATTCTGTTTAGAATATATGTAGAGATGTTATTGTATATGTTATGTGTATTAATTTGTGATTGTGATCTTGCACCTCTGTTAACATGATGCCATGTTCCTTCTGTGATTATTTGGTTTATCACAATATTGTCTTGTTTCTTGTATACTTAGCATAATTTCGAACCATGTTTCAACCTGCCCAATAATATGTATTTGTGTATAATAATCCTTGTTAGTCCTACAAACATGTTCTTTCCGTAGATTTCTCCGCATGTTACTGCTTCGATGCCATGTATTGAGTCTGTTTCTAATTCTCCATTAAGCATGTTTTTTAAATTCTCTGACTTATTCAACTATTTGCTCTATATGCTCAATTTGGTCATGTCTATTTAAATCCCTCAATTCTTGTCCCTCAACCTTGGTCTTTTCTCTTTCACCTGTTGTTTGGACCTTTTGGATTCTCATTCTTAGCCGGCAGAAATCCAAGGCTATTTAGGTTCTATCATCTGACCTTCCTAGTGTGAGCACTGCCCTGGGTTCCTGAAGCCCTTGGGAACTTTGACACACTAGGATCTTGGTCCTATATGTTCAACTCATTTTTCACCTACTAGTTCAATTAGTTGGTTTCTGGCTGCCTTATGTCAATGTGGATGTAATTTCTGCGCTGTTGAATGAAAACCTGGCCTGGCCAAGCATGTCTCTGGGCTTATTGTAGGATCCCTATAGTTACTTACTTTTGTAATTTATCCTTATTCACTTTTGGGTTTGTAATAATTACTGTAATAACACTTGGGGTATTAGTAAAATTAGGAAAAGGGGTTTTATCTTAACACTTGCATGAAACGGTAAAAATCCTGCCTATACGTCCTTAATTTGGTTCAAATGTGTTCTACTTTCATGTGTTTGGAAATTATGTTAGGTATTTTATCTTTGCTCAAAACGTGTTACTTTCCAGTCATTACAGAAATCCTACCTATAGGTTCTTCATTTGGTTCAAATATGTTCTATGTCTGCTTGTTAGAAATCATGCCTATAAGATCTAAAATCAGTTTTAATTATAGAAATCATGCCTATAGGATGTAAAACAAATTTTTATTATAGAACTCATGTATATAGGATCTGAATCCTATTAATTAATTGTCCCACTCATTTCTTTAAGAGTCTTCAATATGTGTTAATTATCATCACTAGAAACCATTCCTATAGGATTCAATTAACCAATTCTATACGTAATCTAGTGATTATCATTATTAGTAATTGCATAAAATGCCTAGAAATCATGCCTATAGGTTTAATCTCTTATACCTATAATCAGTAGGAAATTATGTAGGTTTCAGAGGTTGTATGTTGCATGTATTAAATCCAGAATCACATAGAAATCCTGCCTATAGGTTTCTGCAACTTCAATTTGTTAAAACCAGCAAATGTCTTTGTTAATCAGGTCTTGCGTGCATTCGTTGTCTAAGTGTAGAGGCCAACTTGAGCCCTTATTTGCTTATAAGTGAAAGTCCAAATTGTTTTTATATAACGCCTAGTATTTTTGATTTTTTGAGAAACCTAAGTTAAAGTCTAGAACCATCCTGAGATAAAGGTCCAAATGTCTCTTGGACCATAGGCATGGGACAGGTAGTGCACGTGTAGGGTACAACTTAGAATGGACTAGTGCGCTTTAGGTAAACAACTTAACGATAGTAATCAAGTAGCAGGAGATAATAGTCTGTGCCCGCTGAATAATATGAGTAACACCCCATCTTGAGGGAGTTATGAAGTATTATTTATGTTGCACGGGGTGATCCTTTAGGAGAAAAAATTTAGGACCCCCCATCCCCCCCCCATCTTATCTTTCAACAATTATTTGTGTTTAATATTAAACTCCTCAAATTCCTTGTTTTTTTGTAATTGATCTCCTAGACTAATTTATGTAATTGAGTTCGGCCGATACCCAAGGTTGAGGACCTCGAAGAGTGCCTAACACCTTCTTTTCGAGGTAATTTCGAGCCCTTACCCGATCTATGGTGACCTCAAACTAATTAGACAGAGTTATATGCAAATAGGTTCCCTAATGCACCTTAATCCGTTAGGTGGGGACTCTCTCTTTAATACCCTTCCTTAAAAGAGTTGTCAATGTCGAAATCCGATTTCAGGAGAAAAAGGGGAGCGACAATTATGAAACATTTTATTTGTTGCGACCAAACAGTAAGGCTGCCTACGTATCTTGTAGTGACAAGAATCAGGTCGAACGTAGTTCAAAGGAATACTTTTTGTTGTTGCTATTTTTCTTTTTTCCCCTTTTTTTCTTTTTGAATTTTTTTTGGAATGAACTTTCTAAAACAAACCTATGGGGGCATGGACTTTTCTCTTTTTTGTACGATTCTAACATGATTCCAAAAGAGGGGAGGTAAAAGAAATTAGCATAGGCTCAAAAAGGGTACTGAATAGTATAAAGTGTTTGGGCAGCTGAAAGAGAGCCTCCCAATATCCAAAAATGGCAAGTATAACATGTGCAACTTGAGGATGAAAAATGAAGGTCATGCATAACATTTGTTTTGCAGCATCAGCATTGACATCACAGATATGCCTTTAACTTTTCTTTAGTGCCTTATCAAGTATAGAACTCTTTGGGTGATTTCTTCTTTACAATGGATACCTTCCGTCAGTTTGGGACAAACTCCCTTAGCTTTATCTTGAAACTTGAGATGCTCTTGAATTCAAAGTTGATTGCTTTAAATTGTCTGGGACGTACTCTCTTGTAATAAATTCTTGTCGTCCTATTAAGTTCCCAAACTATCTGCCCCAGTTTCACATAATTTGGGCCTTAAATGATCTAAAATATCCAAATCTTTACATATTTCCCTCAAATATCCATGTTATCTTCAAACATTGTTTTATTGTTTTATGATTAGACTAAAAATTTCACATGCATGCCTTGTCACTAGAGTTAGCGTGAAAAGGAAACTAAACAAAACGGACTAGAAATAATGGAAAATAGGGGGTTGCATTAAACAGATGGTGAAAGAGTTTGAACAACAAAATAAGCAACATAAAACTTGGGTTATAACCAGGAACAACCCAAATAACACTAAACGAGGTAATAAGACTAGTCAAACTAGGCAAAATAAAAGGATAGAAGGGTTTGAGTCACAAGACAATATCCGAATTACAATCCTGAAATAACCCAGACAACAGAAATAATGACAAAATAAACTACCAAGACTCCTTCATGGCTAACCAAGAAAGGAGTGTCTTTCCAATTACCAAGCTCGACATCTTAACCACTGAGTCGCACATCGACATTACTAGGACCTTCACAAGTCTCCATCACATTGACCTTAGAAAATTGCTTTTGGGTCCCTTTTGTCGACTCGTTCTTAAGATCAAGGTTTGGAACCGAGACTGACAACGCTGAAAACTTTGTGAAAAGTGGCCCTCCAAGGAGCTCAGAAGAGTTCTCATATTCCTCTTCAACACAAATCATGCCCACCATATGCATCTCATTATGAATAGGCAATGGACTTTGGCTAGTATTCGCTGCATCTAGATTTTGCACGGTAATGTCACATGCATCAATAAGCTTTTGTACTGCTCTTTTCATATGCCAACACTTTTCTATGATATGCCCCGAGGCATTAGAGCAATATGCGCACCTTTGAGAATAATCAATATTCTTTGGAGGAGGGTTCAGAATTTTTATCTGAATAGGCTTCAACATGTCCAATTGCCTCAACCTCTAGAACAAACTAGCATATGATTCTCCAATAGGAGTGAATGATTTTTCCTTTTGTTACTGCCTTTTCATTTTGTACTCCGGCCTAGGTTGGAACCTCTTGGGGGTAGGCGGTTGATATGCCTGTAGAGGTGGGTAAGACATTCATGGAGGCGGTGCAGGCCATTGTGCGGCTTGTGAATATAAAGCATATGGCGGTGCATTGTAGACATAGTTCTGACTAGGTGATGTATGACTTTGGGGATTTTGTGGAGAGAAGTAGTATTGGGGAGGGTTATCTAGAGTATGAGGATATTCATAGGGTCGATATTGAGGCTGAAACCATTGAGTAGGAATGCCCACTGAGACCTGTCGTTGGCGGGGCTCAACAACATCTTTTCTATTTCTCTTTCTTCCCCCCAAACTTATCGAGATGTTCTAAATGTCTTCTGTAGTATCTTTTAATGGATAATAGCACGTGATTTTGCCTAACTTGACTCCTTATTCTACCATCACCCCCATTTTTACCAAATCATTTAATGGTTTACCTAAAGCCGGGATCAAATGACTGAAGTAGGTGGGTCCCTGAGCTTGTAGGAAAAGTGTTTAACGTGAAAATGGTAATAACAATTAAATTTATTGATGGGACTCTAAAAATACGTGATCTGTTTTTATGCTAGTTTTTAAACAGTTGATGCTACGTATGTGAGACTTAGAAATGAAATAAGAATTAAGGATAGGGCAAAAATCAAACCGATAAGCCAATAATCGGGGCCTCTGGCTCATCGATTCTGGGCCTCGAGGCCGATCCCAAAGCTCGATTATGAGCTATAAAAGATAGTTGCTATGTGACTAACAGTTATAATAAAATCAATGGATGCTCTTTATCGCCAATGATAACCAAAAAATGATGAACAAATATGAATGCTATAATATCAAGAGAGTGTATGAGAGAGCAAAGAGAATGTACTTCTATATTTCTTATGTACAGCTGGAGCAATAGAGTTTAGAAAAATGGTAGGAATGCCCCTTATATAAGGGGGAATCACAACATTGCACAAAATACATTAACTACTCAGAGACGGGGATGGGACAGCTAGAATGATGTCCTGACGCCCTACATTGGGTTTAGAATAGCCTGCTACGCTCTATCAGTCATAGCCAAGCGCCTTGGGAACTTCCCTCGTCTCCAATATAGCCATTGGTCTGCATTTCCCCGAGATAGGGCCCCGACAACCCTTGACAATGAGCCTCGACCTCAGTCTCGAACCCCGAGAAGCACATTCGCGGGGCACCATAATGATGGGAAAATTCCCGCTTCGAACCCCGGTTTTACCACATACAGATAGTCTCTGTGTTTCTTAGAGTGAAAGTGATAAGAAACGACCTTGAATTTCTTCCCCCTCCGATACTCTTGTAACGACGTCAGTCTTAAGGTGCCAAGATACGATGCACACGCAGCCCCTGAAGAATTTCGCATTGACTATGGCAGTTGGTTGTCTCTTGGACTTCTTCAATGCGCACGCTGGGTTTCTATAAATACTCCCCTTCTTGTTTTCTATAACTCATTGTATCCCCAAACCCCAGAAAAGGTTCGTTCTTCCTTTGCTTTCGTTTTTTCTTAGGAATGCAACTTTCCTTCTTCTTCCAAAAATTTCTAAAAATGGCAAAAACTTTTGCCTCCGCTTCTCAGGACGTTGTGGCCTCGTCCTCTTCACTTTATCTCAAGGTGAAGTGACAATGCCTCCTCGTGCAAAGGAATATTTTCTAGGGTCTTTCACGATGTCTTTTGATTTCAAGGTTGAGAGACCTTCTTCGAAGCCGGGGCACAACGAGCCCATAACTTAATATATTAGCTCGATAATAGACATCAGAAGAGTGAAAACTGATTGTCTCTAAGGGGATGTGATGCTTGTGGAGATCCCTTCTTTGGAGGAGGATATTACGACATATAAAACAAGTTTCCTCAATGTGTACACCTATCCGTTTGCTCTAGGGCCGGTGGGGCAATCTTCTCCCCCAATCGACCCCTTGATTCTCGACTTCTGCCAACGAAGCCACGTGACCCTTGGCCAAATTCATCCTTCATTCTGGCATGTTGTTTACATGATCAGGTACTACGTGAACATGATCAGGGAGATGCCCTTCACTCTTGATCATCTGATCATGATGTACAGCCCTCGTCTCTTCCGTGGGGGTCTAATCAAACTCTGCTGCTGAGCCCCAAGGTCCCTCTTTGCCTATACTGAGAAGCTCAGAAAGGGGGGATGGATAAGCCGATTTGTCCGAGTTAGGACTTCTGTCCTGGCAGAAAAGATATTGTTCCCCGAGAGGTGGAATGTAGAGCGTAAGTAGACATGCTACCTTGCCTTACCTCGCTTCTCTTCGGCTATGTTCTTTCAAGCACTTAAGATGTATTATTTTTTTTGTTACTCCAGTCGCAGCAATTTACCCTGGCGCGGTTTCAGACCTCCCGAATTGGGTCGGTCGTATGTACTCGATTTGTCCGTATGCTGAGCGAGTATGGAGTGATTTATCCTAGTCTCGGTGGGAAGCTAAGGATCATGGTGAGCCTCTAACCTTGCTGTAGTCATCCCTTTTGACTAAAATCGCTACTAGCAGCGCTCTCGTTCCCTGTGCTTACCTCTTGCCTTTGTATAGGTTTGGGGGAAGTCCACTTGATGAAGGGAACATTACCCGGCGGTAAAGGCGATTTGGTACCCGATGAAGGGAAGAAAAGACAAAGGGATCCATTGGACGGGCCTTCCGAATGTAAGAGGATTAAGGCAAAAACGACTAAGGCCGACCTGGCAGATCTAACCCCCGAAATGGTGGGAAACCCTCGAGTTGAGGGTGAGGAGGAAAATAGCTTCTCGACGGCGCCCAAGGGAGAGATAAACCTGGCCGATCCTAGGGCCTTAGAGATGTTGGCTTTCGAGCTAGAGATTGATGTCGTTGTGGCCCCACTTTGTGGCGTAGAGACAATTGAGGGAGTATCGAGTTCTACCCCCGAGCTGGTTGGTGGTCAGAGTTCTCCTCAGTCTGAGGTGCCTTCATTAGGTGGTTTGGAGGGGCCTAGTTCAGGGACCCCGAATAGACAAGGGATGGTCCTGACTGACCTTCCCAGTGGCGTGGTCGTGATTGATTCTCCTCAGGGAATGACCCTACCTTTTAAAAGAGTGAAATATGCCCCGTGTGAAGAATCTCTCGATGTAGGGATGCCTGTCAAAGTCAAAGATTTGTTCGAAAGGCTCCCAACCATTTCCGAAGGAGTTCTTGAGGTTGATGCTTCCCTCGTCATTGGTGAAATGAGCAGGCTTTGCGAGCAGGTAATCTTAGCTTTCCATACCTATCGCTCGAGCCTCAGTTGCCTTAACTGTTGTCTTTCTAACTTGTCTTTTATCGTGGCTTTAGGGCAAGGTGTTTTACAATCATACTTTCACCCAGAATCAGGTCGAGGTGACCCGCCTCCAGCATGAGAAGGCTCTCCTTACTGAATAGGTTATCTAGTCCCTATTTGCCTTTATCTGAATGTTTTGCCAAATCCTAGTGTTTTAACATCTTGGATCTGATTTGTGTAGTTTGAGAAGGAACGCGCCCTACTAATGGAGGAGCTTCGGGCTAGAGACTATGAAGTCTCCGAACTCAAACAGTGTGTGAGAGAGATGTCTTCCGAGAGGGATGCCCTACAGGAGAAGGTGATATTAGTTGGGCATCAGCTTAGTGAGGCGAGGGAGGATAGCGGCAAGTACAGAGATCTCCATTGTGTGCTGGTGGATATATTATCCAAGATCAAGACTAAAGCCGAGATGTTTATGTCTTTTCATGGAGAAGATACTAAATAGGCACCCGGGTCGGAGGGGCACCCGAGGTGGTCGAGACGAGGTTGACTCAGGCAGCGGACATATGTGTGGGAGATATCATTTTTCCTGTGCAGTTCGAGAGAGTGGAAACCTTGGAGAAGAGAGATGCTGCCTTGCTTGCTTTTGGGGGTGCGCCGAGCAGTGTCTTAGTAGGTGATAAAAGAGAAGGCAGAGCCCTCGGAAGGGAAAATGTCATCGAAGAGGGGCCGATGAAGGACCCATAGTTGTCGGGGTGAAACCTTTCGTGGAGACACTGAAGACATCTCTTTCGATGGTAGATTAAGATTCTGTTTGGTTCTCTCTTTGTAGGGGTTTTTTCAGGACTTGTAAACATCCCCCTGGAGGCTACAAGAAGGCTTTTTATTTCCTGTTCCTTCCTTCCTTTTTGCTTTTCTGAAATACTATGTGATGTTCTTTTGACTTTCGACTTAGGGTCCCGATCTTTGGGTTAGACCCCTTTGGCTCTATTGTCATCGAGTCCGGTGATGGTGACTCGTACACACTGAGTTGGTTACTTCATAGAGTAAGCTGGCATTTGAGCTCTTGTGTTTTCACTTTCAGGCATTTTTATTAGGTCGAGCTCAGTCTCCGAGTCGGATCTCAACTTTAGTTCATCTGACCCTAAAATTTTTAGGATTTCGATCTGGCCCTTAGGCTCTTACGCGTTGGGTTAGAGTGACCCTATGTGCGGGTAGCCCCGGAGCTCATTAGGTTGGCGATAATGTTTCTTATGCCCTGGGTCGAAGCAACATTTTGTATGTATGGCCTTGGGGCTTATTAGGCTGGCGACAAAGGCTCTTCGAATCGACCTTTTGTGTGTATGGACCTATGGCTCATTAGGCTGGTGATAATGGCTCTTATACCTTGGGTCGAAGTGACCTTTCGTGTGTATGGCCCTGAGGCTCTTTACGCTGGTGACAATGGATCTTATGCCTTGGGTCGAAGAGACCTTTTGTGTGTATGTCCTAGGGGCTCATTAGGCTGGCAACAATGGCTCTTATGCCTTAGGTCGAAGTGACATTTTGTGTGTATGGCCTTGGGGCTCTTTAGGCTGGTAATAATGGCTCTTACGCGCTTTTTCCCTTAGGCATATTTGGTTAACTATTTTGAGTCTAGTCTCCGAAATGGGTTATTACTCGAGCTCATTTTGACCGTCAAGTTTTCATATTTGTGTAAGCTGGCGATAATGGCTCTTACGCTTTTGGTCGATGCGATCTTTTTATGTAGGCTTTATTTTCTTCTCGTTAAGGACTTTTGAAGTAATCTTTTCCTGACTCATCATTGGTTCGGGAAGAACCTCAATTGTGAGTAACTTGCGGTGATGTTCGAGCATCTCGGGAGGTTTGGCTCGGAGGTTGAGTAGCTTCAAGCCTGTGATTTGGAGCTGACATGGTCGAAGATCTTTTGCATATGCCAAGGGTAGCTTGTTTAACCGGTTTTTTCCGAAGTAGATTCGGAGTACTTGAAGGCCTGTGTGGGCTGGCAACAATGGCTCTTATGCCTGCAGCGACGGTCGGGCGTCCTCGAATCGTGTTAGTTCGGCTGGTACAGCTGTGTGACCGGAGTCACTTGTGTTTGGCCGGAGACTTTGAGGCCCAAGTGAAGTAGTTTCAGTATTTATATCAAGGGTATGCCCTTTTAGGGGTCTTACAAATTCGATATTTAGCCGAAACTTTGGGATCGGATCTATGCCTTTAGTGAGGTCTTACAAGTTTTATATGCCATTGAGGTCTTACAGTCTTTTCATGTTGTTGAAGTCTTACAGGTTTTACATATCATTAAGGTCTTATAGTTTTTACATGTCGTTGAGATCTTATAGTTTTTACATGTCGTTGAGGTCTTGCAGTTTTTACATGGCGTTGAGGTCTTACAGTTTTTACATGCCATTGAGATCTTACAGTTTTTACATGCCGTTGAGGCCTTACAGTTTTTACATACCGTTTAGGTCTTACGAGGCTGAGCCTGCCCGCTCGGGGTCTTATGGCCTTGGGTTTTGACAAGTCAGTGGAGGGGGCGCTAGACGGTAGTACCTGAGTCATCGAGGGTTTCTTGACTCGGGAGTCGTTATTTGCAAACTTTATATTGCCTCATCGAGGGTTACTATTTTGGAGATCCTGACCTTGAGGTCACACGTTTTTCGAGATTTCAGCATCAGTCTCCTAGTGTTTGTGGCACCTTCGGTTTTGGAGACGTTTTATAATCCTGGTGTTTCCTCGTTGAGGGATTTCGAGTTTGGAGTTTTGACCCGGGGGTCGTTCAGGTGTCGAAGTGTTGATGCCAGTCTCCGATTGTTCAGGACATTTTTGATAGAGGAGTCCTCTTTGCCAAAATGTCGAGTTTCTTTTGAAGCGTGAAGTGCTTTGACGAATAGTGTTCTTTGATTACCTGGTATAAGTACACATGTTTTTGCCGTTAAAAGCTTGGTTACTATATATGGGCACGGTTTGTTCGACCGTTTGGCCTGGTACATTACTTTCCCTATCGGGGTCCCATTTGGGGTGTCTTGGATCTCCCAAGTAGATGACATCCCGGGGGGGGCCCAGTATTCGAGGTGGATTGTAAAAGAGATCTCGAACACTTGTTGAGTCTTCTTCAGGCACGGTATGGTCGTTGCCTCGTTAAAAACCTTACGGGTGCTCGAGTATGTTCTCGAAATTTTCCATCGGATGCCCTAGCAATAATATCGTTTTAGCATTGATATGTTCGAGTTCCTTAGAAGTTGTTCGCCCTCTATGGTGCCGAGCTTGTAAGACCCTTTGCCGACTACTCCGAGGACCCGGTACGGTCCTTCCCAATTTTGGCCCAGCTTTTCTTCATTGGGGTTTCAGGTGTTAAGGGTGACCTTCCTTAGAACCAAGTCCCCAACTTGAAAATATCGGAGGTTTGTTCTCCTGTTATAATATCTTTCGATCCTTTGCTTTTTGGGCGGCCATTTGGACCATCAAGGCTTCCCGTCTTTCATCCAGCAATTCGAGGGCTGTTGTCAGGGCCTTGTTGTTCGAGCTCACAGTGGCATGTTGGAATCTAGCGCTTGGCTCCCCGACCTCCATTGATATCAAAGCCTCGGCGCAGTATATTAGAGAGAAAGGTGTTTCCCCTGTGATCGATTTTGAAGTTGTTCGGTATGCCTACAACACCTTTGGCAATATTTTTCTCCAATTTCCCTTGGCACTTTCCAGTTTGTTTTTTAAGTTTTGGATGATGGTTTTGTTTGTGGACTCGGCCTGGCCGTTCGCACACGGGTGGTAGGGCGTCGATAGGATTCTCTTGATTTTGTGATCCTCAAGGAATTTTGTTACCTTGCTCCCGATGAATTGCTTCCCGTTATCACATGTTATCTCGGACGGAATCCCGAATCAGCAGATGATATGGTCCCAGATGAAGCTGATAACATCTTTTTCTCTTATCTTTTCGAAGGCCTGCGCTTCCACCCATTTGGAGAAATTGTCACTCATAAATAAAATAAATCTAGCCTTACCTGGTGCCGTTGGAAGGGGTCCGACGATGTCCATCCCCCACTTCATGAACGGCCATGGCGATAAGACCGAGTGCAACTGTTCACCGGGTTGGTGAATCATCAGGGTAAATCTCTAGCATTTGTTGCACTTCCGGATGAATTCTTTGTTGTCCTTTTCCATTGTATCCCAATAGTAGCCTGCTCTGATGACCTTTCGGATTAAGGCATCGGCACCGGAATGATTTCCGCAGACGCCATCATGAATTTCCTGGAGTACATAATCTGTATCCCTTGGCCCCAGACATACTGCTAGGGGGCCGTCAAAAGTTCTTTTATACAAAGTCTTGTTTTCATCAACCGAGAATCAGGCTGCTTTGGTTTGCATGGCCCTCGATTCTTTTGGATCCTCGGGCAATTTTTCGTCTTTCAAATAATCAATATATTTATTTCTCCAATCCCATGTTAGACTGGTGGAATTAATCTCTGCATGACCTTCCTCGATTACTGATTTAGATAGCTGAACGACAGCCCCCAGGGAGTAGGTCATCTTCTTCAATAGATGATCACAGGTTTGCGAGGGCATCAGCCTCGTTATTCTGCTCTCGAGGTACATGGACTAAAGTCAATTCTTTGAAGCGACGTAATGCAACTTGGAGTTTGTCCAAATATCTCTGCATCCTGTCTTCTTGGACCTCGTAGCTCCCATTCACCTGGCTCACTACCAGGATTGAATTGCATTTTGCTTCGATGGTCTCGGGTCCCAAGCTTTTGGCAAGTTCTAAACCTGCAATCATAGCCTCGTACTCGGCCTTATTGTTAGTCAATTTTGCAGTTTTTATGGATTGTCTGATTACGCCGCCCGTAGGTAGCTTTAGAACTGTACCTAGTTTGGAACCTCTCACGTTTGTGGCGTCGTCAGTGAATAGGGTCCATACACTAGAAGACATGCCTGATTTAACTAAATGTTCCTTTTTTACCTTGGGCACGAGAGAGGGCGAGAAATCGGCCACGAAGTCAGACAAAATCTGGGACTTTATGGCTGTTCGAGGTTGATACTCGATATCATACCCCTCGAGTTCGATCGCCCAATTGGCCAATCGACCCGATAATTCAGGTTTGTGCAATATGCTCCGGAGGGGGTATGTCGTTAGAACACAAATATAATGGCATTGAAAATAGGGTTTCAATTTTTGCGATGCACTTATTAACGCAAGAGCCAATATTTCGAGGTGTGGATACCTAGTTTCAGCATCCCCTAGGGTCCGACTTACGTAATAAATAGGGAATTGCATACCTTGCTCTTCTCGAACTAGCATGTCGCTTACCGCTATCTCGGATACTGCCAGGTATAGATATAGTGTTTCATCCACCTTTGGCATGTGGAACAGAGGTGGGCTAGTAAGATATCGCTCAGCTTTTCTAAGGCGCGTTGGCACTCTGGAGTCCATTCGAAGTTGTTCTTTCTTTTGAGTAAAGAGAAGAAATGGTGGCTCCTGTCGGATGATCTGGATATGAATCTACCTAGAGCCGCTATCTAGCCTGTTAGCCGTTGCATGGCCTTTACATTGATTACCACCGTGATTTCTTTGATGGCCTTGATTTTATCGGGGTTAATCTTGATCCCCCTTTTTGATACCATGAAGCTTAAGAATTTGCCCGAACCTAATCTGAAGGCACATTTCTCGGGGTCGAGCTTCATGTTGTAGCTTCTGAGGATGTCGAATATTTCCTGCAAATGAGTTAAATGGTCCTCTGTGTGCAGGGACTTAACTAGCATGTTGTCAATATAAACTTCCATGGATTTTCCTATTTGACTTTCAAACATTTTATTAACTAGATGCTGGTATGTAGCCTCTGCATTTTTCAGTCCGAAAGGCATTACATTGTAACAGTAGGTACCATATTTTATGATGAACGAGGTCTTCTCCCTGTCTTCGAGGTTCATCTGAATTTTATTATACCTCGAATAGGCATCGAGAAAGGTGAGGGTCTCGTGGCCGGCCATAGCATCGATCAGACGATCGATGTTAGGCAATGGGAAAGAATCCTTGGGACACGCCTTATTTAAGTCTTTATAGTCTATGTACATTCTAAACTTATTTCCCTTTTTGGGTACCACTACTACGTTGGCTAGCCACTCGGGATACTTTACTTCCCTAATGGACCCTATTTTAAGGAGTTTTCTTATCTCATCCTTGATGAATGCATGTTTTATCTCGGACTAGGACCTTCTTTTAAACCTGGGGTAGACACTCACTCGGTGGGAGGTTATTTCCGATGGGATACATGTCATGTCTAAGTGGGACCATGCGAAACAGTCGATATTATCGATAAGAAATTAGATAAAGTTTTTCCTGAGTTCGGGCGTTAATCTCATTCCAAGATATACCTTACGATCGGGGAGGTGTTCGATAAAACAGCTTGCTCTAGATCGTCGATCGTCGATTTCATTGCATCCGACTCTTCGTGCTTAACGAAAGTACGAGGAGCGAGGAAATCTTCTTCGTCATCCTTGGGGGTCTGTATATTCCCAGACACGTCCAAGGTCAGGAGTACGGGGGTTGACTCCTCCTGGTAAACCGCAAATATTTCTTTCACTGCATGTCGTTCTCCGTATATGGTGGTTATGCTATACTTTGTCGGAAATTTAATCATCTGGTGTTGGGTTGATGGTACTGCCCTCATTATGTGTATCCACGGCCTGCTAAGCAATGCATTATACCTTATATCTCCATTGATGACTTGAAACTTTGTGTTTTGAACCATGCTGGACATGTCGACTGGGAGGGTGATTTCTCCTTTTGTTACTTCGGCGGCCATGTTGAAGCTGTGGAGGACCCGGGAGGCGGGTATGATCTAGTTGAGTAACCCAAGTTGTTCTACTACCCCTGACATGATCACTTTGGCCAAGCTACCTAGATCCATGAGCACACGTTTAACTCGGATGTTGTTTAAGAGAAATGAGATTACTAGCACGTCATTGTGTGGTTCTGTCATTGTCTTGTGATCTTCTTCACTGAACGCGAGGATGTATTCGGCCACGCGGTCTCGGATTGGCCCTTTTATTGCGGTGGATATTTTTGTCCACTTGATCATGGGCCCTTGGGGAGTGTCGGTCTCTCCAATAATCATATGGATGACGTTCTGAGGAATCTCTTTTTGCGCCCAGACTGGAACAGCCACAATACTTTCTCCCTGGTCTTCCAAGTAGTTGTTTTCATCGCTATCTAATGAGTTAGGCATTTCAACCTGAAATTTTAAGATCATGGACAAGAACAAACGTGAAAGATAACTTGCGTTGTGTGACGAAACCAACAAGAAAATAATCACTATTATTTTTAGCCCCACGGTGGGCACCAAACTATTTACCATGAAAATGGTAATAACAATTAAATTTGTTGATGGGACTCTAAAAATACGTGATCTATTTTTAAGCTAGTTTGTTAAGCAGTTGATGCTACGTATGTGAGACTTAGAAATGAAATAAGAATTAAGGATAGGGTGAAAATCAAACCGTTAGGCCAATAATCAGGGCCTCGGGCGCGTCGATTCTGGGCCTCGAGGTCGATCCCAGTGCTCGATTACGAGCTATCGAAGATAGTTGCTATGTGACTAGAAGTTATAATAAAATCAATGGAAGCTCTTTATAGCCAATGATTAGCAACAAATGATGAACAAATATTAAAGCTATAATATCAAAAGAGTGTATGAGAAAGCAAAGAGAATGTTCATCTATATTTCTTATGGAGCAGTTGGAGCAACAGAGTTTACAAAAATGGTAGGAATTCCCCTTATATAGGAGGGGAATCACAACATAGTACAAAATACATTAACTACTCGGATACGGGGATGGGACAGCCAGATATGATGTCCTGACACCTACATTGGGTTTAGAATAGCCTGCTAGTCTCTGTCAGTCTTAGCCAAGCGCCTTCGGAACTTCCTCTTCTCTAATATAGCCGTTGGTCTGCACTACCCCAAGATCAGGCCCCGATGACCCTTGATAGTGAGTCTCAACCTCGGTCTCGAACCCCGAGAAGCACGTTCACGGGGCACCATAATGATGGGGAAATTGGACCCCCCCTCCCCCCCCCCCCGATTTTACCATACACAAAAATCTTAACCATTTCTTCTTCATCTATCAGGGGACTGACCCGAGCTGCTTGTTCCCTACATCTGAACCTAAACTCCCTAAAACTTTCCTCGGGTTTCTTTTTCATCTTAGATAGGGAGGAGCGATCTGGATGATGTTTATATTGTACTAAAAGTGTCGAACAAAATCTTGAGCCATGCTATCCCATGCATCCCACTTACTAACATCTTGACGGGTATACCATTCCAAGGCTGCCCCACTCATACTCTCACTGAAATATGCCATCAACAAATCACCTTTCCCGCCAACACTTCTCATTTCACCACAATAACCCCTCAGATGGGCTACTGGATCTCCACGCCCGTCATACAAGTTAAACGTTGGCACTTTAAACCCCGCATGCAAATGAACCTCAGGGAACATACACAATTCATTGTAAGACACGTTAATCTGATTTCCCATCCCTTGTATTTTCTTTAAGGACTGTTTTATACCTTTCAACTTTCTGGATATCTCATCCCTCCCTTCTTTTCCCGCGTACTTTTCATTTTAAACATAAGGATCATTCTGAGGGTTACGATTATACAAGTCCAAGACCTAATAGGCCAACTCTGGGGGTAGTATTGGGTATCAAGAGGTTTGAACTGGTGCTCACTGTTGGATCTATAAAAGAAAGGTTGTTGAGAAGTTGTGATAGTGGGGACAGTGGATATGATATGAGGGCTACTTTTGGAAAATGTAGTTGGAGGACAAACATTGGAGTTACTAGGGAGGTTAGGAAAGCTGTGATAGGCGGGAAAATCTAGCAAATATGGCGGATCATCTGACACTATGACTGAGGCTCAGGTGAGGGTAGCATCTAAGGAGCTAAGTGACGGTTGTGGTGTTGCCTTTCCAGTCATCCAAGCCTGATACATGTCCATCATGTTTTGTCTTAACATCTTTACCTATTCAATCAACCCAGTGTCTTGTTCAACTAATTGCTTTTGGGCACCAGTATAATTCAATTCAGTTGTCATCTTTCATTGCCTTTCGACTTTATGTTGTAGGAAAGAGTTACCAGTTTAAGAACCACAAACCAACCACCCTTCTGCTATAATGAAAAGAATAAAGAGGAGGAAAATGAAGTTATCGCGTTAGCGTTAGAGCATTTAACATAAGATAATCTCACATTATGTGCAATGAACCTAGTCACAATTATCGGTTCTAACATGACATTGAGGGTGTGAAAGTCAACTTGCCATCATCCCAATTTCACTTCTCTTGCCCTTTTCTTCTTCTTTTCATCTCTAGCACTCCTTGGTTTTTCATTTCTTTCCTCTCATTTCTCACATCCCACAACTTCATCTTTTTTTTTAATTTCAAAAACGATTCGATTGAATCCTATGTAGGTTGCCTGCATATCATGTCCCACATGAATCAAACCAAACATAGTTCTAGAAAAGTAATAAACAAAATAATATAAAAACAAAATCTTTTTTTGGATTTTCCATTTATTATAATTTGTTTTCATAAATACAAAACAGAAGTACGGTAACATAAAACTCAACAAACTTAACCTGACTACGTCAAACTCTAACATCATCTAAAAGACTCAATACTACTGGAAATGACTAGAAAGTAAATGGCAACATAAAAACAGATTCAAAAATGTAAAAACATCCTTAAGCAGCTCCTGAATGCAATGATCCTGACTAGATGATCATGGGGCATCTGTCATGCTTAAGCTCAGGTAAGTAGATCCACAGCCTGTATGAGAAAAAAATACCAAATAGAGTTAAAGACTTAGAACACTATGTGAGACAATAACACATCCTATTGGATACATGAAGGACATGATTGAGGCTATTTTTGCAGAATGGCCTATGTGGCCAAAAGGTGGCTAGAAGTGCAAACTCAAGAAAGGTGACCTATAAGACATTAAAAAACTACTTTGTAGAAATGACCCATTTTGTAGAAATGTCCTATGTGGCCAATAAATGGCTAAGCATGCAGATTCAATAGAATGGACCTTAAACAGAGAGGACACCTTGTTGTGGACTTAAGACTCTAAGACATGGGTCACTGAAGCACTTTTGCAAAAATGATCCCATTTTGCAAGAACGGTCGATGTGGCCAAAAGTGGTTAAACATGTGAATTCGACAAGGACGGGCCTTAAAGTAAAGAGACACCTAATTGTGGATTCAAGACTCTCCAGACACAATTAAACAAGCCAGTTTGCAAAAATAGCCCTATTTTGCGAAACGTCCAATATGGCCAAAAGTGGCTAGACATGCAACATTATGCTGCGACCCTCGAAGCCAAGAAATTAAGACTCACTAGGAAGACTGGACCCTATGTGGGCTGCCTACGTATCCCGCCCTGAAAGACAAGAATCAGATATGCGTAGTTCAAGAAGATTGGATACGGACAAGAATAGAAAAAATAACGGAGAAAACATATTGTGTCTTTTTTTAAAAAAATGATAGGAAAGTGCAAAATCTTGTTTTATTTTTCATTTTCATTTTTTCTGTCTTTTTCTTGAAAAATATTGTGAAAACTAATATAACTGGGTCATACTTGCTTTATTTTTACACTTCACCTTTTTTCTTTCTTATTTACCCTCAACCATCATTGATTCGCCAAATGACCCCTTTTACCCTTGAAGAATATAATATGTATCACATAGGGTGTATCAGGATGGTCTTTTATTTTTTGATACACCTTTCCTAGACGGACCCAACCCCTGTGTTGAGTCCCCAAAGTCAAATCCACGTGATGCAAATAAATCTTCCTACTAGGGGTCCGACATGAGGCTATGTTATTCTAGGCTTAAAACCCTGGGGGTGTATTCTAGACATGGCTTACCCAAGCAGACAACTCGAGCTGAGGTGGGGGCAATGTACCGAGAGCACGAAAGTCTACCGGCCTTTGTTGCTGATCCAACCTCGTTCTATTTGGTATGACTTCTAACAGAAAATTGGGCCACGCGTACGTGTGCATCATATTTTTAGAAGACTTAGAAGGGAGGCGTAAGAAAATAGTTTAATATAGTTCAAACAATATCAAAGCGGTAAATGAGCGGCAATTAGCACATTAGCCCCACAAACACAGTAATATCAACAATCAATAAAACCATGTATAAATTATATTACAAGCTCGAATTCTGAACCCTAAATAAGAGATTCTGGGTTCGATCCCCAGCAGAGTCGCCAGAGCTGTCACACCTCCTTTTTCCCGAGGGATAGGGAGTTTTTCCAATTTAAGTGACATTAATCAAAATGGGATTATTTTATTCAATTTCAGAGTTGCCACTTGGGATAATTTATGGTGTCCCAAGTCACCGGTTTATATTAAATCCCAAATCGAGGAAATTTGACTCTGTTTAATGTCTGCGAAACTACAAGACCGGGTAAGGAATTCTGTTACCCCGGGAGAAGGTGTTAGGCACTCCCGAGTTCTTTGGTTTTAGCACGGTCGCTTCAATCATACCTGGCTTAATTAAATTGTTTAATTACTCATTTTTAGAACGTATGTGCATTTGACCTTCTTACTGCTTTTAATTGCTTGACCGTTTGTAATTATGGAATTATCTTGAAACGAGTCACACGTAAGTCTACTCTTTTGTTTGGTGTGTCGAAAATCATGTCACACGTACGTGTAGACAATTAATAACACTTTATTATTATTAATATTGTTTTGCTTAAAGTTGCGTGAACGCATACCCTGATTTTAATTTTTAAAATCGTAATTATGTCACGCGAACGTATACATAATCACGATAATCTGATTAATTAAGAACATGCCTGAAGCTACTAACGTATTTATGAATATTATAAAATTATTACGGACTAATAAAAGAGGGCAGCTATATAAAATTAACGGGCCTAGAATGCTCCTAGCGACCCGAGCAATTAAAAGAAAGATAAAAACAAGGGTGGCAATACTTTCTTAAACTCAGATTCCTTCTCAATATTAATCAAACCCCAAATCCATTTTGAATCCCACAACCCCACGACCCTTCTGCCTTAGAGAAACAGTGGACGATGCAATAAAAACAAACAAAACAGAAATAAACCATCCATTGAATATGCATTCAAACCATTCAATGAACTAAATGTTTAGGTAATTAGGAAGATCACAGAATACTAAACTAACTGAAGACAAGGAAAATGAATTCTTATCACTTCAATCTTTTTTTAAACTTTCTTCCACTAGTACGTGAAACTCATATTAGGTATAGCCTTACAAGTTACTCCACTAACACTTAAATTTAACATAAAGAGATTACATGTCTAATGAAGAGTTCAAAATAGTAAACTCTTAAGGTTAATTAAAGAATTGCAACCCAATGTATCTAAACCAAACAAATTCAAGATTATAAACATTTAATCACATAACTAAAATAGGACATGTAGCGGAAAAAGATTCAAATTAAATAAACTTAAATAGACAAGAGAAAATCAAGAAAAGAACTTGTTAAGCAAGTTTTCTTTAATATATGAGAAATAGAGCTTCTGAAACAAATTCACAAAAGGTGAAAATCTGAACGAAGAAGATAGTAGTGAGGTGAATCGGGAAACCCACGAACTTGGACCTCGGACGACGACCCAATCGGATAAAATCGAATTTACCTCAAGCTTAATCAAATTCCATGATTTTGGAATGGTAGTCCAGCAGTAGAAACATGAAAGAATATTTTATTTTTTTAATTTTTGTATTTTTTAAAAATTCTGGAATTTTTAACCAAACTTAGAAAAGATAAAAACCTAAAGAACCTAAAGTTTCTGTCCAATTTTTGTTCCATCCATCTTTGTGTGTGCGTGTCTTTTTGGAGTGAGGGGAGATATGAGAGTGTCACGACCCGGATTTCCTACGCTCGGGAGTCGTGATGGCGCCTACTAGTGATAGCTAGGCAAGCCGACCATTTGAATTATTTATCTTTTTCCCATTTTAGTCCTTTTACAATTAATAACTAATAATAGATAAACAACGGAAATCTAATAAGCGGAAGACTGAAATATCATAAGTTAAGAAAGATACCAATACCAATCCATACAATAACAACCTAAGACTGGTGTCACTATTACACAAACTGTCTAGGAATACTACAAATAAAAGTCTGAAAGATTTATCACAATACTGTCTCTGAAATATAAAGAAATAGACTAAAGGATAGGAGGGGATGCCAAGTCATGCGGATGCCTGCAGGACTACCTCAGAATCTTCGACTAGACTGAAGGCAGCCACCCAAAGCTATGGTCCGAAAGTTGCTGCTCCTGGATCTGCACACAGTGCAGAGTGTAGTATCAGCACAACCGACCCCATGTGCTGGTAAGTGTCTAGACTAACCCCAGCGAAGTAGTGACGAGGCTAGTACCAGATACCAAATAAACTTGTGCACTTATATCATATACAGCGGAAAGTAAAAGCAGAAATATACAGTTAAGGATGAGAGGGGGGACATGCTGCGGGAAAATATCGTTTACCAACAGTAACTCAGGAGGAAAGCATAAAGAACAATTTAAAATTCACAGCAGAAAGAATAAGGAAACGGTAACAAATCAATAACCACTTCTATATTTTATTGTTGCTGCGTGCAACCCGATCCATATCATATATTACTGTTGCAGTGTGCAATCCGATCCAAATATAATATTGTTACGAAGTGCAACCCAATCCAAATATAGTATTATTGCGGCGTGCAATCCGATCCAATTATAGTACTGTTGCGACGTGCAACCCGATCCAAATATAATTTATTGCGGCGTGTAACCCGATCCCAACATTCAATTCAACACCAATCACAAAAGAGTCCCTACAAGGGAACAATAAGGGAACAACAATATCCCGGCAAGGGAGTCAATAGTAAGAAGTAAATACGTCCCGGCAAAGAATCAGCTATAACCAAACTTGTTCCAATATTTAACTTCACAAAAGAAACTTCATCTAGAGCCAATACTCAACCATAAGCAATTTTCATGAGATTAATCATAACTCTTGCCCAACACAGAGAATCAACAACTTAGGCATTTGTAGTACTTATTAAGAACAAAATAATTTAAATTTGAGACTCACGGGCATGCTTGACACCAACGTATAGATACTCATCACCATGCCTATATATCGTACTCAACAAATAATACATAGCAAATAGGACACAACTCCTAATGCCTCAAGTTACGGTTAGACCAAACACTTATCTCGATGCCACGAACATAATTCAAGCCTCAACTATCGCTTTACCTCTTGATTCCACCGCCAATCTGCTCGTATCTAGCCACAAGTTACTTAACTATATCAATAAATGCTAAATGAATCAATTCCAATGCATGAAAATAGGTTTTCTAAAGTTTTTCCAAAAAAGTCAAAAAATCACACCCAAGCCCACATGGTCAAAACCCGAGGTTCGAACCAAAACCCGATTACTCATTCCCCTACAAACCCAAATATATAATTTGTTTGCAAATCGGACCTCAAATCGAGGTCCAAATCTCCAAAATTTGAAAAAACTAGGTTCTACCCAAAACACCCAATTTTCCCTATGGAAATCATTGATTTTGAGTTGAAATCATGTGAAAAGATGTTAAATATTAAAGAAAACGAGTTAGAAATGACTTACAATCGATTTGGAAGAGAGTTGTCTTTGAAAAATCGCCTAAGAGTGTTTTGGTTTTGAAAGGGTTTGAAAAATGGAAGATTTTCGGCTAAGTTATAAATTTGCAGGTCGTAGATGTCGCAATTGAGATCAAGGTTCACAATTGCGAACCATTAAGGAACTTGCATCCTTCGCATTTGCGACCACTGGCTACTACTGAAGGCATCGCATTTGCGATTTGTACCTCGCATTTGCGAGGTAATGCTGGCCTGGGCTTTTCGCATTTGTGACATAACTCTCTCATTTGTAAGCCAGGCTTCGCAAATGCCTGCAATATACCTGTTAAAAACCTGCAACTTCCTAAGTCCAAATTTCACTCCGTGGCTCCAAAACTCACCCGAGCCCTCAAGGCTCCAAACCAAACATGCACACCAACCTAAAAACAACATACAGACTTGTTCGTACAATCAAATCCTCAAAATAACCTCAATAACCATGAATTTACCACCAAAATCAAAGGAAATCTTAGGAATTTTCAAGGTTCCAAATTTTTCAACTAAAGTTTCGAATAACGTCATTTCAAATCCATTTCTTACCAAATTTTACAGGCTCAACTTAAGTCATATATAAGACTTGTACCGGGCTCCGGAACCAAAAATACGGGCCTGATACCAATGGTTTCAAATATAAATTCTTTTCTTTATTTCATGATTAATTCAGCAAAACAATTTCTTTCAAAAATTTATTTCTCGGGCTTGGGAACTCAGGATTCGATTCCGGTCATACGCCCAAAACCCATATTTTCCTACGGACCTCCAGGACCGTCAAATCACATGTCCGGGTCCGTTTACCCATAATGTTGACCAAAATCAACTTAAATTTATTTTAAAAGCAAAATTTATTATTTTTCATAGATTTTCACATAATGGCTTTCCGGATACGAGCCCAGACTGTGCACGCAAATTAAGGTGAGGTAAAAAGGAGGTTTTAAGGTCTCAGAACACAGGACTTGTTTCTAAAACAAGTGATGACCTTTTGGGTCATCACATCCTCCACCTCTAAAACAACTGTTCGTCCTCGAACGGTCATAAGAAGAAAGTTCCTAAGTCGGGGAAAAGATAGGGATAACGGCTCCTCATATCGGACTCGGTCTCCCAGGTCGATGCCTCAGCAGGCTGACCTCTCCACTGAATACGAACAGAAGGAAAACTCTTCGATCTCAACTGACGAACCTACCGGTCTAGAATAGATATCGGCTCCTCCTCATAGGACAAGTCCTTATCCAACTGGACAGTGCTGAAATCTAATACGTAGGATGGATTGTCGTGATACTTCCGAAGCATGGATACATGAAACACTGGATGCACGGCTGATAATCTCGGCGACAATGTAAGTCTATAAGCCACTTCTCCCACTCGATCAAGAATCCCAAACGGGCTAATGAACCTAGGGCTAAGCTTACCCTTCTTTACAAATCTCATCACGCCCTTCATGGGCGACACCCGAAGCAATACCCGCTCACCGAGCACGAATTCCAAATCTCAAACCTTACGGTCGGTATAACATTTTTGCCTGGACTGAGCTGTACGAAGCCTATCCTAAATGATGCTGACCTTGTCCAAGGCATCTTGTACTAGATTCGTACCAACAACCAAGCCTCTCCCAACTCAAACCATCTAACCGGCGACCGACATCGCCTACCATATAAAGCCTCATAAGGAGCCATTTGGATACTCGACTGGTAGCTATTGTTGTAGGCAAACTCTACTAAAGGCAAAAACTGATCCCACGAGCTTCCAATGTCAATGACGCAAGCTCGGAGCATATCCTCCAAAATCTGAATGGTCCGCTCGGACTGCCCATCCGTATAGGATGAAACGATGTGCTCAACTCAACCCATGTGCCCAACTCTCGGTGAACTTCTCTCCAGAAATGTGAGGTAAACTCGTACCTCGGTACGGAATGATAGACACGGGAACACTACGAAGATGAACAATATCTCGGATATAGATCTCAGCTAACCTCTCGGGAGAATAGGAGACTGGCACAGGAATGAAATGTGCTAACTTGGTCAGCCTATCGACAATAATCCACACTGCATCGAACTTTCTCTAAGTCCGTGGGAGTCCAACAACGATATCCATAGTGATACGCTCCCACTTCCACTCAGGAATCTCAATTTTCTGGAACAAACCACCAAGCCTCTGATGCTCATACATAACCTGCTGACAATTCAAACATCGAGCCACATATGCAACAATGTTCTTCTTCATCCTCCTCTACCAATAATGTTGCCGCAAATCACGATACATCTTCGCGAGGCTTGGATGAATAGAGTACCGGGAACTATGGTCCTCCTCTAAAATCAACTCCCGGAGCCCATTCACATTAGGCATACAAACTAGACCCTGCAGCCTCAAAACTCCTTCATCTCCTAAGTTAACCTACTTGGCACCTCCGTGCTGCACCGTGTCTCTAAGGACACACAAATGAGGAATATCATACTGATCTCAAATATGCTCCAATAATGAAGAACGAGCGACTGTGCAAGCTAACACACGGATGGGCTCAGAAACATCCAAACTCATGAACTGATTGGCCAAAGCCTGAACATCCAAAGCAAGCGGTCTCTCACTGACCGGAATATAAGCAAGACTGTCCATACTGGCTGACTTCCTACTCAAAGCATCGGCCACCACATTGGCCTTTCCCGGATGATATAAGATGGTGATATCATAGTCCTTTAATAGCTCCAACCACCTCTTCTGCCTCAAATTTAGCTCCTTCTGCTTGAACAAGTACTACAAACTCTTGTGATCCGTGAACACCTCACATGGCACGCCATATAGATAATGCCTCCAAATATTCAACGTGTGAACAATGGCTGCTAACTCCAAATCATGAACCGGATAGTTATTCTCATGAATCTCCAACTGTCGTGAAGCATAGGAAATGACCTTGCCATCCTGCATCAACACCGCACCAAGTCCAATACGAGATGCATCATAATAAATTGTATATGGCCCCAAACCTGTGGGCAAAACCAACACAGGCGTTATAGTCAAAGCTGTCTTGAGCTTCTGAAGGCTCACCTCACACTCGTCCGACCACCTGAACTGGGAACCCTTCTGGGTCAACCTGGTCATCGGGGCTGCAATAGACGAAAACCTCTCCACAAACCGACTATAGTAGCCTACCAAACCTAAGAAACTCCGGATCTCTGTAGATGATGCTGGTCTAGGCCAATTCTTGACTGCCTCAATCTTCTTCAGATCTACCTGGATACCCTCTGATGATACAACATGACCCAAGAAAGCAACTGAACTCAGCCAGAACTCACTTCGAAAACTTAGCATACAACTGACTATCTCTCAAAGTCTGAAGGACCACTCTCAAATGCTACTCATGCTCCTCTTGGCTACGAGAATAGATCCAAATATCATCAATGGACACTATCACAAATGAATCCAAGTAAGGCCTGAACACTCGATTTCATCAAATTCATAAAAGTTGTTGCAGTATTTGTCAACCCAAATGACATCACCAAGAACTCATAATGCCCGTACCGAGTGCGGATAGCTATCTTAGGGACATCGAATGCCCTAATCCTCAACTTATGATAGCCAGATCTCAAGTCAATCTCTGAAAGTACCTTGGCACCTTGAAGTTGATCAAACAAATCATCAATCATCGGCAATAGATACTTATTCTTGATTGTAACCTTGTTCAACTGCAGGTAATCTATACACATTAGCATTGATCTGTCTTTTTCTTAACAAACAACACTGGCGTACCCCAAGGCGAGACACTAGGTATAATGAAGCCTTTCTCAAGCAAGTCTTGCAAGTGCTCCTTCAACTTTTTCAACTAATGCGGGACCATACGATACGGTGGAATAGAAATGGGCTGAGTGCCCGGATCCAAATCAATACAGAAGTCAATATCCCTGTCGGGTGGCATACCCGGCAGGTCTGAAGGAAATACCTCAGGGAAATCACGAACAACAGGCACAGAATCAATAGAAGGAACCTCGGCACTAGAATCACGAACATATGCCAAATAGGCCAAACACCCCTTCTCGACCATACGCCGAGCCTTCACATAAGAGATAACACTATGGGTAGAATAACCAGAAGTCCCTCTCCACTCTAAACGAGGCAAACCCGGCAAAGCTAAGGTCATAGTCTTGGCATGACAGTCCAAGATAGCGTGATATGGTGATAACCAGTCCATCCCCAATATGACATCAAATCAACCATGTCCAGAAGTAACAAATCAACACGAGTTTCAACACCCCCAATCATAACTATACACGAACGATGGACTCGATCTACCATAATAGAATCGCCAACTAGTGTAGACATATATACAGTAGCCCTTAAAGAATCACTAGGCATGGCCAGATACGGTGCAAAATAAGAGGGCACATAGGAGTATGTAGACCCTAGACCAAATAGAACTGAAGCATATCTACTACAAACCAAAACGGTACCTGTGACAATTGCATCGGAAGCCTCACCCTCAGGCTTGGCTGGAAGAGCATAATATCGGGGCTGGGCCCCACCACTATGAACTATATCCATCCTGCCAACTTGCCTCCACCTCTAGTGGCCTGACCTCCACCTCTAATACCTCTATCTCCACCTCTAGCACCTCTACCCCCACCCCTAGATGGCAGAGCGGGCGGTGGAACACCTGGAGCCTGAACCATAGCATAGGAACCCTACTGCTGTGACTGAATACCCACTCATCTCGGATAGGCCCTCCGGATATGACCATACTCACCGCACTCAAAGAATCCACCTAAGTGTTGTGGCTGAGGAAACCGAGACTAACCCTGGCGACCTGAATGACCACCCCGAAAACTCTGGAGTGGTGGTGCACATATAGGAGCTGGTAGTGCACTGATAGGAGCTGGTGGTGCATTGTAGGGCTGCTGATCATAATACTGCATATGAGAACCACAACCACCTGAAGCGTCGCGAGAAACCTAAAGTGCTGACTGAAAGGGCCTTGGAGGATGGCCTATACCATACAAATCCCTGCCTCCAGACGAGGGACCACTGAATTTTCCTAAATGATGAGGCCTCATGTTAGACCCCCTAACCACCCCCTGCGATAGAATCATATCAACTCTCCTGGACACATTGGTCGTCTCCTGAAAAGAAATCTTACTCCCCGTCTCCTTAGCAATCTGAAGTCGAATAGGCTAAATTAGTCCCTCAATGAACCTCCTCACCCCCTCACTCTCTACGAGAAGTATGGTAAGAGCATGACGGGCCAAGTTAATGAATCTGGTCTCGTACTGGGTAACAATCATAGAACTCTGCTGGAGAAGCTCAAACTACCTCCAATAGATCTCTCTCTGAGTGATAGGAAGAAACTTCTCCAAAAATAATTGAGAAAACTGATCCCAAGTCAAAGCTGGTGACCCAACTGGTCTAGCAAAAAAATAATCCCTCCACCAAGTCTTGGCGAATCTAGATAAGCGAAAGTAGAAAAGTCGACCCCATTGGTCTCCACTATCCCCATGTTCCTGAGAACCCTATGACAGCTGTCTAAATAATCCTGGGGATCCTCAAAAGATGCACCGCTGAAAGTGGTAGTGAAGAGCTTGGTGAAACCTATCCAACCTCCGCAAAGCCTCTGAAGACGTAGTTGATCTATCACCGGTCTGTGCTGTTGTTCGGCTTAAGAAGTAGTACATGACTCGCCATTTGTGAAAGGACAAGTGTAGAGGTTTCAATTTAGCATTGAGATAACAAAATCACACGACACGAAAGAATAGATGTGAAGTTTTTACTAACTCTGTAGCCCTAGGGATAAATACAGACGTCTCCATACCGATCCCTCAGACTCTAGTAAACTTGTCTATGAATTGTGAGATCCACGTAACCTAAAGCTCTAATACCAACTTGTCACGACCCGGATTTCCCATCCTCAGGAGTCGTGATGGCGCCTACTTGTGAAAGCTAGGCAAGCCGACAATTTATTTACCTTTTTCCCATTTTAGTCCTTTTACAATTAATAACCAATAATTGATAAACATCGGAAATCTAATAAGCGAAAGACTGAAATGTCATAATTTAAGAAAGATACAAATATCAATTCATAAAATAACTACCCAAGACAGGTGTCACAATTCCACAAACTGTCAAGGAATACTACAAATAATAGTCTGAAAGATTTATCACAATATTGTCTCAAAAATATGTAAAGAAACAGACTAAATGATAGGAGGGGACGCTAAGGCATGCGGACGCCTGCAAGACTACCTCGAAATCTCCGACAGGACTGAAGGCAGCCACCAAAAGCTATGGTCCGAAAGCTACTTCTCCGGGATCTGCACATAGTGCAGACTGTAGTATCACCACAACTGACCCCAAATAAACTTGTGTAGTTATATCATATACAACGGAAATTAAAAGCAGAAATATACAGTTAAGGATTGGAGGGGGGACATGCTATGGGGAAATATCGTTTATTAACAGTAACTCAGGAGGAAATCATAAAGAACAATTTAAAATTCGCAGCAGAAAGAATAAGGAAACCGTAACAAATCTATAACCACTTGTATCCTTTATTGTTGCGGCACACAACCCGATCTATATCATATATCACTGTTGCAGCGTGCAACCCGATCCAAATATAATATTTTTACAGTGTGTAACCCGGTCCAAATATAGTATTGTTGCGGCGTGCAACCCGATCCAATTATAGTATTATTGCAGCATGCAACCCAATCCAAATATAATATTGTTGCAGCATACAACCCGAACCCAATATACAATTCAACACCAATCACAAAAGAGTCCCGACAAGGGAACAATAAGGGAACAACAATATCCCTGCAAGGGAGTCGACAGTAAGAAGTAAATACATCCCGACAAGGGAATTAGCTATACCCAAACTTGCTCCAACATTTAACTTCACAAAAGAAACCTCATCTAGAGCCAATACTCAACCATAAGCAATTTCCACGAGATTAACCATAACTCTTGCCCAACATAGAGAATCAAAAAATTAGGCATTAGTAGTACTTATTAAGAACACAACGATTTCAATTTAAGACTCACAAGCATGTTTGAAACCAGCATATAGATACTCGTCACCATGCCTATACGCCGTACTCAACAAATAACAGATACCAAATAGGACACAACTCCTAATCCCTCAAGTTAATGTTAGACCAAACACTTACCTCGATGCCACGAACACAATTCAAGCCTCAACTTCCGCTTTACATCTTGATTCCACCACCAATCCACTCGTATCTAGCCACAAGTTACTTAATTATATCAATAAATGCTAAATGAATCAATTCCAATGCATGAAAATAGGTTTTCTAAAGTTTTTTCCAAAATGTTAAAAAATCGCCCCCGAGCCCACATGCTCAAAACCCGAGGTTTGAACCAAAACCCGATTACCCATTCCCCCACGAACCCAAATATATAATTTGTTTTGAAATCGGACCTCAAATCGAGGTCCAAATCCCCAAAATTTCAAAAACCTAGGTTCTATCCAAAGCACCCAATTTTCCCCTTGGAAATCATTAATTTTGAGTTGAAATCATGTGAAAAGATATTAAAGATTAAAGAAAACGAGTTAGAAACAACTTACAATCGATTTGGAAGAGAAGTTGTCTTTGAAAATTGCCTAAGAGTGTTTTGGTTTTGAAAGGGTTTGAAAAATGGAAGATTTTCGGCTAAGTTATAAATTTGCAGGTCGCAGATGTCGCAATTGCGACCAGGGTTTGCAATTGCCAACCCTTAAGGAACCTACTAACTTCGCATTTGCGATAATATGTTCGCAATTGCAAACTCGCATTTGCGAAGGTGGTGTCGCATTTGCGACCACTAGCTACTACTGAAGGCATCGCATTTGCGATGTGTACCTTGCATTTGCGAGGTAATGTTGGCCCGGGGCTTTTCACATTTTCTACATAACTCTCGCATTTGCGAGCCAGGCTTTGCAAATGCGTAGCCTGTAGGCCTGAAATATACCAGCTAAAAACCTGCAACTTCCTAAGTCCAATTTCACTCAGTGGCCTATCCAAAACTCACCCGAGCCCTCGGGGCTCCAAACCAAACATGCACACCAACCTAAAAATCATACAGACTCGCTCGTGCAATCAAATCCTCAAAATAACATCAATAACCATGAATTTACCACCAAAATCAATGGAAATCTCATGAACTTTCAAGGTTCCAAATTTTTCAACTAAAGTTCCGATTCACGTCATTTCAAGTCCGTTTCTTACCAAATTTTATAGTTTCAACTTAAATCATATGTAAGACCTGTACCGGGCTTCGGAACCAAAAATACGAGCCCGATTCCAATGGTTTCAAACATAAATTCTTTTCTTTATTTCATGATTAATTCAACAAAATAATTTCTTTCAAAAATTCATTTTTCGGGCTTGGGACCTCGAAATTTGATTCCGGTCAAACGCCCATGTTCCACATTTTCCTATGGACCCTCAGGGACCATCAAATCATAGGTCTAGGTCCATTTACCCAAAATGTTGACCAAAACCACCTTAAATTCATTTTAAAGGCAAAATTTATTATTTTTCACAGATTTTCACATAATGATTTTCCGGATAGGCGCTGGACTGCACACGCAAATCGAGGTAAGGTAAAAAATAGGTTTTAAGGCATCGGAATATATAATTTATTTCTAAAACAAGTGATGACCTTCCGGGTAATCACAGAGAGCTTGGTCTTGAGGCAAAAGGGAGGGGCGGCAGATCTAATAATATGGGGTCAGATTAAGCAACCCACTAGAGATGGGGTTTGGCTGAAAGGTTTTTTGTTTGGGGGGGGGGGGTCTTGTTAGGTTATTAGGCGTGTCAATGCCTCGGTTCGGCCGGTTATTTTGTAAATTTTGTACCATACCAATTTTTTGGTTATTCTATTATGTATAACAAAAATTAGACTTTTCGAAATCATCCCAATTATATCGGTTCCTCTTCAGTATCGGTACGGTTTGGTTAATTTTCGATATTTTTTTAAATATCATATAAAAGTCACTAGTAGAAGTAGAATGTAATAACATACATGACTTAGCAAAACTCTCTAGATATTTTTACATTTTAAAGAGTGATGAATTAAGAAAATATAAAAGATGGCTAGAGTATAAATCCATCAACTACTCTACAACAACATAAAAGAAACTAAACAAAAATATAAATCACACGAAAGATATTAACTAAACTGGAACTGGGACTCAAGAATAAAGTCTATAGAAGATTAAATATTTAAAAAGATAAATCTAAATCATACAAAAGGAAACATAATCACTACATTATAGTTTTCTACTCATAACCGCTAAAATACCTTTTGTCCTGCTAGTGAATATGATGGAAATAATTTAGTTTCAATGGGAGTAGCATAATAGGTTTGAGAATTATGTTTTGTGATTATTATTTGTTGGCTTGTAATTATTTTCATAATTCCAAAACATAAGGAAAATTTAATGTTATTATTCCAAGTAGTTGTTTTCATCTCTATCTGATGAGTTAGGCATTTCAACATGAAATTTTAAGATCTTGGACAAGAACAAGGGTGAAAGATAACTTGCATTGTGTGATGAAACTAACAAGAAAATAATCACTATTATTTTTAGCCCCACAATGGGCGCCAAACTATTTACCATGAAAATGGTAATAACAATTAAATTTGTTGATGGGGCTCTAAAAATATGTGATCAATTTTTATGCTAGTTTGTTAAGAAGTTGATGCTACGTATGTGAGACTTAGAAACGAAATAAGAATTAAGGATAGGGTGAAAATCAAACCGTTAGGCCAATAATCGGGGCCTCGGGCTTGTCGATTCTGGGCCTCGAGGTCGATCCCAGTGCTCGATTACGAGTTATCGAAGATAGTTGCTATGTGACTAACAGATATAATAAAATCAATGGAAGCTATTTATAGCCAATGATTAGTAATAAATGATGAACAAATATGAAAGCTATAATATCAAGAGAGTGTATGAGAAAGCAAAGAAAATGTTCTTTTATATTTCTTATGGAGCAGCTGGAGCAATAGAGTTTACAAAAATGGTAGGAATGCCCTTTTTATAGGAGGGGAATCACAACATAGTACAAAATACATTAACTACTCGGATACGGGGATGGGACTACTAGATATGATGTCCTGACGCCTACATTGGGTTTAGAATAGCCTGCTAGGCTCTGTCAGTCTTAGCCAAGCACCTTCGGAACTTCCTCTTCTCTAATATAGTCGTTGGTCTGCACTACCCCAAGATCGGTCCCCGATGACCCTTGACAATGAGTCTCGACCTCGGTCTCGAACCCCGAGAAGCACGTTCGCGGGGCACCATAATGATGGGGAAATTGGACCCCTCCTCCACCCCCCCATTTTACCATACACAAAAATCTTAACAATTTCTTCTTTATCTATCAAGGGACTGACCCGAGCTGCTTGTTCCTTCCATCTGAACCTAAACTCTCTAAAACTTTCCTCGGGTTTCTTTTCCATCTTAGATAGGGAGGAGCGATTTGGATGATGTTTATATTGTACTGAAAGTGTCGAACAAAATCTTGAGCCATGCTATCCCATGCATCCCACTTACTAACATCTTGACGGGTATACCATTCTAAGGCTGCCCCACTCATACTCTCACTAAAATGCGCCATCAACAAATCACCTTTCCTGCCAACACTTTTCATTTCACCACAATAACCCCTCAGATGGGCTACTGGATCTCCACGCCCGTCATACAAGTTAAACTTTGGCACTTTAAACCCCGCGAGCAAATGAACCTCAGGGAACATACACAATTCATTGTAAGACATGTTAATCTGATTTCCCATCCCTTTCATTTTCTTTAAGGACTGTTTTATACTTTTCAGCTTTCTGGATATCTCATCCCGCCCTTCTTTTCCCGCGTACTTTTCATTTTAAACATAAGGATCATTCTGAGGGTTACGATTATACGAGTCCAGGACCTAATGGGCCAACTCTGGGGTAGTATTGGGTATCAAGAGGTTTGAACTGGTGCTCACTGTTGGATCTATGAAAGAAAGGTTGTGGAGAAGTTGTGATAGTGGGCACAGTGGATATGACATGAGGGCTACGTTTTGGGAAATGTAGTTGGAGGACGAACAATGGAGTTACTAGGGAGGTTAGGAAAGCTGTGATAGGCGGGAAAATATAGCAAATATGGCGGATCATCTGACACTATGACTGAGGCTCGGGTGAGGGTAGCATCTAAGGAGCTAGTTGGCGGTGGTGGTGGTGCCTTCCCAGTCATCCAAGCCCGATACATGTCCATCATGTCTTGTATTAACATCTTTACCTCTTCAACCAACCCAGTGTCTTGTTCAACCAATTGCTTTTGGGCACCAGTATAATTCAATTCCGTTGTCATCTTTCATTGCCTTTCGACTTTATGTTGTAGGGAAGAGTTACCAGTTTAAGAACCACAAACCAACCACCCTTCTGCTATAATGAAAAGAATAAAGAGGAGCAAAATGAAGTCATCACGTTAGTGTTAGAGCATTTAACATAAGATAATCTCACATTATGTGCAATGAACCTAGTCACAATTATCGGTTCTAACATGACATTGAGGGTGTGAAAGTCAACTTGCCATCATCCCAATTTTACTTCTCTTGCCCTTTTCTTCTTCTTTTCATCTCTAACACTCCTTGGTTTTTCATTTCTTTCTTCTCATTTCTCACATCCCACATCTTCATCTTTTTTTTTATTTCAAAAACAATTCGATCGATTCCTATGTAGGTTGCCTGCATATCATGTCCCACATGAATCAGACCAAACAAAGTTCTGGAAAAGTAATAAACAAAATAATATAAAAACAAAATATTTTTTGGATTTTCCATTTATTATAATTTGTTTTCATAAATACAAAATAGAAGTACGGTAACATAAAACACAACAAACTTAACTTGACTACGTCAAACTCTAACATCATCTAAAAGACTCAATACTATTAGAAATTACTAGAAAGTAAAAGGCAACATAAAAATAGATTTAAAATGTAAATATATCCTTAAGCAGCTCCTAAATGCAATGATCCTGACTGGATGATCATGGGGCGTCTGTCATGCTCAGGCTCAGGTAAGTAGATCCACAACTTGTATGAGAAAAAAATACCAAATAGAGTTAAAGACAAACACTATGTGAGACAATAACACATCTTATTGGACTCATGCAGGACATGATTGAGGCTATTTTTGCAGAATGGCCTATGTGGCCAAAAGGTGGCTAGTAGTGCAAACTCAAGAAAGGTGACCTCTAAGACATGAAAAATTACTTTGTAGAAATGACCCATTTTGTAGAAATGTCCTATGAGGCCAATAAATGGCTAAGCATGCAGATTCAATAAAATGGACCTTAAACAGAGAGGACACCTTGTTGTGGACTTAAGACTCTAAGACATGGGTCACTGAACCACTTTTGCGAAAATGATCCCATTTTGCAAGAACGGTCGATGTGACCAAAAGTGGTTAAACATGCGAATTCGACAAGGACGGACCTTAAAGTAAAAAGACACCTAATTGTGGATTCAAGACTCTCCAGATACAATTAAACAAGCCAGTTTGCGAAAATAGCCCTATTTTGCGAAACGTCCAATGTGGCCAAAAGTGGCTAGACATGCAACATTATGCTGCAACCCTCGAAGCCAAGAACTTAAGACTCACTAGGAAGACTGGACCCTATATGGGCTGCCTACGTATCCCGCCCCGAAATACGAGAATCAGGTATGCGTAGTTCGAGAAGATTGGATACGGACAAGAATAGAAAAAATAACGGAGAAAACATATTGTTTGTCTTTTTTTTTGAAAAAGATAGGAAAGTGCAAAATCTTTTTTTATTTTTCATTTTCATTTCCATTTTTTTCTGTCTTTTTCTTGAAACAAATTGTGAAAAAAAATATAACTGGGTCATACTTGCTTCATTTTTACACTTCACCTCTTTTCTTTCTTATTTACCCTCAACCATCATTGATTCGCCAAATGAACCTTTTTACCCTTGAAGAATACAATATGTTTCACATAGGGTGCATCAGGATGGTCTTTTATTTTTTGATACACCTTTCCTTGACGGACCCAACCCCTGTGTTGAATCCCCAAAGTCAAATCCACGTGATGCAAATAAATCTTCCTACTAGGGGTCCGACATGAGGCTATGTTATTCTAGGCTTAAAACCCTAGGGGTGTATTCTAGACATGGCTTAACCAAGCGGACAACTCGAGCTGAGGTGGGGGCAATGTACCGAGAGCACGAAAGTCTACCGGCCTTAGTTGTTGATCCAACCTCGTTCTATTTGGTATGACTTCTAACAGAAAAGTGGGCCACGCGTACGTGTGCACCATATTTTTAGAAGACTTAGAAGGGAGGCGTAAGAAAATAGTTTAATATAGTTCAAACAATATCAAAGAGGTAAATGAGCGGAAATTAGCACATTAGCCCCACAAACACAGTAATATCAACAATCAATAAAACCAAGTATAAATTATACTACAAGCTCGAATTCTGAACCCTGAACAAGAGATTCTGCGTTCGATCCCCAACAAAGTCGCCAAAGCTGTCACACCTCCTTTTTTCCGAGTGATAGGGAGTTTTTCCAATTTAAGTGACATTAATCAAAATAGGATTATTTTATTCAATTTCAGAGTTACCACTTGAGATAATTTATGGTGTCCCAAGTCACCGGTTTATATTAAATCTCAAATCGAGGAAATTTAACTCTGTTTAAAGTCTGCGAAACTACAAGACCGGGTAAGGAATTTTGTTAACCCGGGAGAAGGTGTTAGGCACTCCCGAATTCTTTGGTTTTAGCACGGTCTCTTTAATCATACATGGCTTAATTAAATTATTTAATTACTCATTTTTAGAACGTATGTGCATTTGACCTTCTTTCCGCCTTTAATTGTTTGGCTGTTTGTAATTATGGAATTATCTTGAAACGAGTCACATGTAAGTCTACTCTTTTGTTTGGTGTGTCGAGAATCATGTTACGCGTACGTGTACAAAATTAATAACACTTTATTATTATTAAGATTGTTTTGCTCAAAGTTGTGTGAATGCATACCCTGATTTTATTTTTGAAAATCGTAATTATATCACGCGAACGTATACATAATCACGATAATCAAGAACGTGCCTGAAGCTACTAACGTATTTATGAATATTATAAAATTATTACGGACTAATAAAAGTGGGCAGCTATATAATATTAACGGGCCTAGCATGCTCCTAGCGACCGGAGCAATTAAAAGAAAGATAAAAACAAGGGTGGCAATACTTTCTTAAACTCAGATTCCTTCTCGATATTAATCAAACCCCAAATCCATTTTGAATCCGACAACCCCACGACCCTTCTGCCACAGAGAAACAGTGGACGATGCAATAAAAACAAACAAAACAGAAATAAACCATCCATTGAATATGCATTCAAACCATTCAATGAACTAAATGTTTAGGTAATTAGAAAGATCACAGAACACTAAACTAAATGAAGACAAGGAAAATGAATTCTTATCACTTCAATCTTTTCTTAAACTTTCTTCCACTAGTACGTGAAATTCATACTAGGTATAGCCTTACAAGTTACTCCACTAACACTTAAATTTAACATAAAGAGATTACATGTCTAATGAAGAGTTCAAAATAGTAAACTCTTAAGGTCAATTAAAGAATTGCAACCCAATGTATCTAAACCAAACAAATTCAAGATTATAAACATTTAATCACATAACTAAAATAGGACATGTAGCGGAAAAAGATTCAAATTAAATAAGCTTAAATAGACAAGAGAAAATCAAGAAAAGAACCTGTTAAGCAAGTTTTCTTTAATATATGAGAAATAGAGCTTCTGAAACAAATTCACAAAAGGTGAAAATCTGAACGAAGAAGATAGTAGTGAGGCGAATCGGGAAACCCACGAACTTGGACCTCGAACGACGACCCAATCGGATAAAATCGAATTGACCTCAAGCTTAATCAAATTCCATCATTTTGGAATGGTAGTCCAGCAGAAGAAACATGAAAGAATATTTTATTTTTATTTTTTTTGTATTTTTTTGAAATTCTGGAATTTTTAACCAAACTTAGAAAAGATAGAAACCTAAAGAACCTAAAGTTTCTGTCCAATTTTTGTTCCATCCATCTTTGTGTGTGCGTGTCATTTTGGAGTGAGGGGAGTTATGAGTGTCACGACCCGGATTTCCCACACTCGGGAGTCGTGATGACGCCTGCTAGTGAAAGCTAGGCAAGCCGACCATTTGAATTATTTATCTTTTTTCCATTTTAGTCCTTTTATAATTAATAACTAATAATTGATAAACAGCGAAAATCTAATAAGCGGAAGACTAAAATATCATAAGTGAAGAAAGATATCAATACCAATCCATACAATAACAACCCAAGACTTGTGTCACAATTACATAGACTGTCTAGGAAACCTACAAATAAAAGTCTGAAAGATTTATCACAATACTGTCTTTGAAATATGTAAAGAAACAGACTAAAGGATAGGAGAGGACGCCAATGCCTGCGAACGCCTGCAGGACTACCTCAGAATCTTCGAGTGGACTGAAGGCAGCCACCCAAAGCAATAACCACTTTTATCCTTTATTATTGCGGCGTGCAACCCGATCCATATCATATATCACTGTTGCAGTGTGCAATTCGATCCAAATATAATATTGTCGCGGAATGCAACCCAATCCAAATATAGTATTGTTGCGGCGTGCGTATCCGCTCACTTTATCTTTGCACGAAAACTCTTTGTATTTCCGGACAAAGAGGGGCAGCTGTGAGCACGTGATTTTTGCCTCATACGAATTACTCCAAAAGAATTCCCAAAATTAGGTTTTGGCTTTAATTATGTGTCGTTTTAGGAATTATTGTGTGATTTTCCTGATTGTTTGCATGTAACTATGTGCATGTTTAATTTTATTAATGCATCAAATTGTTTGCATGTATTTGTGTGCATGTTTAATTTTATTAATGCATCAAAAATACAAAAAATATAGCATTTGCATTTAAGATTTGATTTTTACATTTTTTAGAATTAATTAATAATTAGGTGTTTTACAAAAATGAAAATTCACAAAAAATAACATATTTTTGTATTTTGGTCAAATTGTGTGATTTTCTTTTAATTTAAGTGTTTAATTATTTGTGATAGGTGTTATTTAAAGTTAATTAATATTTTAAGCTAATTTAGGTCTTCTATAATTTAATTTAGTATTTTTAATTTTAATTTTTAAAAGAAAAAAGAAGAAAAGAAAAGAAAAAGAATTAATGAAAGAGAAGGAAGTCAAATTTGGGCAAATTTAAATTAAATAGCAAGCCCAAATCAATTAACCCACAACCTCGACAACCCCTTAGGCCCAATATATCATTAGTTTCCCTCGAATGTATCCAGAACTCCTCGAATATCGAATCTCAGTTCGAGCCTTAGAACCTTAAAATTCCGACCAGTGCATGAAAGATCGTTTGGTTGGATTTCTGGGCTTATTCAAACTTGTTTCATCACAAAATAATAACGCTCGTTTGTTCTGCATCAGGAACAAACGTTTGGTATTATTTTGGGCTGATTCAGAGTGCCAAATCCAAGTTCGAGCCTATCAAGTGAGTTCTTTCCTAATTTTTGTTAGTGTTATTCTAATATTCGTCTTCCTTGTCTCTTTTTCTTTTTCTAGTAAATTTCATTTGAAATTCGATCAGTTCTTTGGTATGAATTATTTCTGTTCACTGTTGTTTCTTTAAGATTTGGTTTTATAGATTTGTTTCGTATAAATAGGATATCAGCATGTTGAAAGACTATGAAATTGTATCTCGTTAATCACTCAGTCAAAATAAGTAGGATTAGTTCAATAAGTTTGGTATTAAGTTCTTGTTTAATTGTGTCAATAAGAACTGATTAATATAAGTAATTTAAGGGTTTACCTACTTAAGAAGTTTCTAGTGGATAGTAGGGTTAGGATTGCACTAATGGATTAAATAATTAAATGGATAATTGAGTGGACAATGGAGTGGAGGATTAAAGAAATGAAAAGTTAAGTTAGTAGTGGAAAATGCACTAATTGGATGCCCATTTAAGGGAGCTGAAAATCAAGAAAGAAGGGGGCGGAGAGATTGGTATACATTCGATATACACTCTGGATACACTAGATATACGGGGGCACAATTCATTTTGGAGAGAGTAAAGAAGATAGAACCAAATTTTTTGAAATATTGCAAGCGGAAGAACACCAGAGAAAGTTCAACACTAGAAAGAGAAAACAAAGAGAGATTTCCGGAGTATTTTTCTTCTCCATTTTTACTGGTTTTCTCCGTGTTGCTGGGATTTCTGGATTGAGGTGTTGAAGCTACTGTGTTGAGCATTCTGCTGCTGTATTTTGCTGTTTGTTGTTGCTGATTGCTTACCCCATTTTTCTGTTCTACATACCAGGTATTCTCTTGAAACTATGTTGGAAATGAAGCCTGATTAAGTTTGTGTAAAGATCTATGAACCGAGCTGGAGTTTAAAGGAAAAACATTAAGTTCTTGTTGTAATTTCTGCTCGATGCTGTCATTTTATTGTTCATGCTTTCAGTCTAGTTTATTTTGGATATTTCATTCCTATATGTATATTTGATTTAAATGTTGGGTGAACTTTGTTTGAATATAGGTGATTCAGGAATGCTGTAAACCTCGTATAATTATGTGTTAATTGAAGATTATGATCCTTAATTAATATTAGTTAAGATTGGATGATTTTGATGTACGTTTCATGGTTGTGGTTCAAGTTACAAGTTTAGACCCTTCATGTGGTTGGTCTAGTAAGCTTGGTTTGGATTTATTTCCTACTGTCCATTTTAGATCTGTTCCTATATAGCTTGAAATACAGCACAATGGTTTTAGAGTTGTCCTTCAGTTCTATTGTTGCTCATGTATGAGCACTTTTTTTTATCTTAAAATGGTTTTTGAATGGGGTTTGAGCTTGGTTTTTGACTTGAAATTTTCAGATTCAGATTAACCTTTCATATTTAGTTTTTCTTTGGCAAGTTTCCATGACATGTGGTATGTTTTAAATATGTTATGCTTGAATCAGAATTTAATATAAACTAGGGGGAAGGGACCTTTGAGTTTTGTTAATTGGTGAATAATTTGTGTAAAGGTGTGTTGTTGCAACTAGGATTGTATCTTCATTTTGGAACCTATGTTAGCATAAAAATGTGCTTTGCATTTGATTCAAAGATTATCAGTATTTGTTTAATCCCAGAATTTCTTGAATGATGCAATTTGCTTCAAACATATTTGTTGGGTCGTGTATTGGGCTGCCATCATTGGCCTAATTTCGATGGTCTTCCCCTTCCACAATCAGGCTGCCAAACTGGGCTTCAAGTTGAGCCCAGTTATTTCACACGCTGAGCCTGCAGTAATGGGCAACCAGACGTGGGTTTTTGACTAACTCGGCCTTTCCACAATCAAATGTGGGTGGTCTGCTACCAGTTCATTTTTTTTATTAAATTATTAGTTTAAGCTTTGGCATAACATAAGTAGGAATCCCCTTACGTTCTTTGATGAACTAGTCACGTCCTTTTAATTAAAGTCGGGATGCGCCGTGCCAAATACAAATGACAAATGCGTGGCCCTCATATAATTATTTCTTTTAAAAAATCCTTAAAATTTGAGGCGTTCCATTTAGCTAATTTTCAGGGCCCTCGCAAAGTTGATAACGCGTTAGTTGCTTTAGGCACGTTTAATATACTGTCGTGGTTGTGGACACGTTCGCGTGACATGATTACAATTCTAAAGACAATTCGGAGTATGTGTTCGCGCAACTTCGAACAAATCTTCTCAATAAAAATGGGTTTTTGGAGGTTATTAAATTAAATTAGCTCATATAGTCCGAGGCGCGCCGCCTACAATTTAATCATACAAAAATGACAAATGTTCGTAGTTTGTTTTAAGCACGCGCAACTTTGGCCAAATTCATTTTTATATTAAAAATGTTATTAATTCAATTATGTACACGTTCGCGCGACACGATTACAATTTCTAAAAAATAAACACTCGTAGTTTGCTTTAGGCTCGATTTAGACTAGTGTTGTAATTACGTATACGTTTTGCGTAACATGATGAAAAAATTTGATTCTAAAAAGTGACTTGAGGGATGCGTTCGTGCAACTTCAACCAAATACTTCTTAATAAATTAATAAAAGCGTTATTAATCGAGGACACATTCGCATGACATGATTTTGATGCGCCAAAAGTGTTATTAATTATGTACAATGCAAAACTAAAACGAATATAGGTACGCGTGATTCGTTTCAAGACAATTCTATAATTACAAATAATCAAGCTAAAAGCGGTGATAAAAGCTAAAAATACACAACAAGTTTAAAATGTGTAATAAGTCAGATAATTAGGCCAAGAATAAATTGTTAAGCGACCGTGCTAGAACCACGGAATTCGGGAGTGCCTAACACCTTCTCCCGGGTTAACAAAATTCTTTACCCGGATTTTCGGTTCACAGGCTACAATACAGAGTCAATCTTTTCCTCGATTTGGGATTCGAACCGGTGACTTGAGACACCATAAATTATCCCAAGTGGCGACTCTGAATCTTTAAATAAACGAATCTCGTTTCGATTGTCCTTTAATTAGAAAAACTCCCTTATACACTCCTTCTCGGGGGTGTAGTGAAAAAAGGTGTGACACTCGTTCCCAACATACAATTCAACACCAATCACAAAAGAGTCCCTACAAAGGAACAATAAGGGAACAACAATATCCCGGCAAGGGAGTCGACATTAAGAAGTAAATACGTCCTGGCAAAGAATCAACTATAACCAAACTTGTTCCAACATTAACTTCACAAAAGAAACCTCATCTAGAGCCAATACGCAACCATAAACAATTTTCACGAGATTAATCATAACTCTTGCCCAACACAGAGAATCAACAACTTGGGCATTTGTAGTACTTATTAAGAACACAACAATATAAATTTAAGACTCACGGGCATGCTTGAAACCAACGTATAGATACTCATCACCATGCCTATACATCGTACTCAACAAATAATACATAACAAATAGGACACAACTCTTAATGCCTCAAGTTACGGTTAGACCAAACACTAATCTCGATGCCACGAACACAATTCAAGCTTCAACTATCGCTTTATCTCTTGATTCCACCGGCAATGCACTCGTAGCTAGCCACAAGTTACTTAACTATATCAATAAATGCTAAATGAATCAATTCCAATGCATGAAAATTGGTTTTCTAAAGTTTTTCCCAACCCAGGCCCACATGGTCAAAACCCGAGGTTCGAACCAAAACCTGATTACTCATTCCCCTACGAACCCAAATATATAATTTGTTTTGAAATCAGACCTCAAATCGGGGTCCAAATCTCCAAAATTTGAAAAACCTAGGTTTTAACCAAAACACCCAATTTTCCCCATGGAAATCATTGATTTTGAGTTGAAATCACGTTAAAAGATGTTAAAGATTAAAAGAAAATGAGTTAGAAATGACATACAATCGATTTGGAAGAGAAGTTGTCTTTGAAAAATCGCCTAAGAGTGTTTTGGTTTTGAAAGGGTTTTGAAAAATGGAAGATTTTCGGCTAAGTTATAAATTTGCAGGTCGCAGATGTCGCAATTGCGACCAGGGTTCACAATTGCGAACCTTTAAGGAACTTGCTACCTTCGCATTTGCGAAGGTGGTGTCGTATTTGCGACCACTGGCTACTACTGAAGGCATCGCATTTGCAATGTGTACCTCGCATTTGCGAGGTAATGCTGGCCTGGGCTTTTAGCATTTGCGACATAACTCTCGCATTTGTGAGCCAGGCTTCGCAAATGCTTGCAATATACCAGTTAAAAACCTGCAACTTCCTAAGTCCAAATTTCACTCCGTGCCCTATCCTAAACTCACCCGAGTCCTCGAGGCTCCAAACCAAACATGCACACCAACCTAAAAATATCATACGGACTTGTTCGTGCAATCAAATCCTCAAAATAACCTCAATAACCATGAATTTACCACCAAATCAAAGGAAATCTCATGAATTTTCAAGGTTTCAAAATTTTCAACTAAACTTTCGAATCACGTCATTTCAAATCCATTTCTTACCAAATTTTACAGGCTCAACTTAAATCATATATAAGACTTGTACCGGGCTCCGGAACCAAAAATACGGGCCCGATACCAATGGTTTCAAACATAAATTCTTTTCTTTATTTCATGATTAATTCAGCAAAACAATTTCTTTCAAAAATTTATTTCTCGGGCTTGGGACCTCAGGATTAGATTCCGGGCATACGCCCAAGTCTCATATTTTTCTACGGACCCTCCGGGACCGTCAAATCTCATGTCCGGGTCCGTTTACCCATAATATTGACCTAAGTTAAATTAAATTAATTTTAAAAGCAAAATTTATTATTTTTCATAGATTTTCACATAATGTTTTTCCGGATATGAGCACGGACTGTGCACGCAACTCGAGGTGAGGTAAAAAGGAGGTTTTAAGGTCTCAAAACACAGGACTTGATTCTAAAACAAGTGATGACCTTTTGGGTCATCACATCCTCCACCTCTAAAACAACCGTTCGTCCTCGAACGGACATAAGAAGAAAGTTCCTGAGTCGGGGAAAAGATGGGGATAACGGCTCCACATATCGAACTCCGACTCCCAGATCGATGCCTCAGCAGGGTGACTTCTCCACTGAACACGAACAGAAGGAAAACTCTTCGATCTCAACTAATGAACTTGCCGGTCTAGAATAGCTACCGGCTCCTCCTCATAGGACAAGTCCTTGTCCAACTGGACAGTGCTGAAATCTAACACGTAGGATGGATCGTCGTGATACTTCCGAAGCATGGATACATGAAACACTGGATGCACGTCTAATAAGTTCGGCGGCAACGCAAGTCTATAAGCCACTTCTCCCACTCGATTAAGAATCTCAAACGGTCCAATGAACCTAGGGCTAAGCTTACCCTTCTTTCTAAATCTCATCACTCCTTTCATGGGCGGCACCCGAAGCAATACCCGCTCACCGAGCATGAATTCCAAATCTCAAACCTTACGGTCGGAATAACACTTTTTCTTGGAAATGAAGCCTATCCTGAATGATCCTGACCTTGTCCAAGGCATCTTGTACTAGATCCGTACCAACAACCGAGCCTCTCCCAACTCAAACCATCCAACCGGCGACTGACACCGCCTACCATAATAAGCCTCATAAGGAGCCATTTGGATACTCGACTGGTAGCTGTTGTTGTAGGCAAACTGTGCTAAAGGCAACAATTGATCCCACGAGCCTCCAATATCAATAACAGAAGCTCGGAGCATATCCTCCAAAATCTAAATGGTTCGCTCGGACTGCCCGTCCATCTAGGATGAAACGATGTGCTCAACTCAACCCGTGTGCCCAAATCTCGCTGAAATTCTCTCCAGAAATGTGAGGTAAACTGCGTATCTCGGTACGAAATGATAGATACGGGAACACCATGAAGATGAACAATATCTCGGATATAGATCTAAGCTAACCTCTCGGGAGAATAGGAGACTACTACAGGAATGAAATGTGCTGACTTGGTCAGCCTATCGACAATAATCCACACTGTATCGAACTTTCTCTAAGTCTGTGGGAGTCCATAGTGATACGCTCCCACTTCCACTCAGGAATCTCAATTTGTTGGAACAAAACACCAAGCCTCTGATGCTCGTACATAACCTGTTGACAATTCAAACACCGAGCCACATATCCAACAATGTCCTTCTTCATCCTCCTCCACCAATAATGTTGCTGCAAATCCTGATACATCTTCGCGAGGCCCAGATGAATAGAGTACCGGGAACTATGGTCTTCCTCTAAAATCAACTCCCGAAGCCCATCCACATTAGGCATACAAACTAGACCCTGCAGCCTCAAAACTCCATCATCTCCTAAGTTAACCTACTTGGCACCTCCGTGCTGCACCGTGTCTCTAAGGACACGCAAATGAGGAACATCATACTGCCGATCTCGAATATGCTCCAATAATGAAGAACGAGCGACTGTGCAAGCTAACACACAGATGGGCTCAGAAACATCCAACCTCACAAACGGATTGGCCAAAGCCTGAACATCCAAAGCAAGCGGTCTCTCACTGACAATAATATAAGCAAGATTGCCCATACTGGCTGACTTTATACTCAAAGCATCGGCCACCACATTGGCCTTTCCCGGATGATAAAAGATGGTGATATCATAGTCCTTTAATAACTCCAACCACCTCCTCTGCCTCAAATTTAGCTCCTTCTTCTTGAACAAGTACTACAAACTCTTGTGATCCGTGAACACCTCACATTACATGCCATATAGATAATGCCTCCAAATCTTGAACGCGTGAACAATGGCTGCTAACTCCAAATCATGAACCGGATAGTTATTCTTATGAATCTCCAACTGCCGCAAAGCATAGGCAATGACCTTGCCATCCTGTATCAACACCGCACCAAGTCCAATACAAGATGCATCACAATAAACTGTATATGGCCCCGAACCTATGGGCAAAACCCACACAGGCGCTGTAGTCAAAGCTGTCTTGAGCTTCTGAAGGCTAGCCTCACACTCGTCCGACCACCTGAACTTGGCACCCTTCTAGGTCAACCCGGTCATCGGGGCTGCAATAGATGAAAACCCCTCCACAAACTGCCGATAGTAGCCTGCCAGACCCAAGAAACTCCGGATCTCTGTAGATGATGCTGGTCTAGGCCAGTTCTTGACTGCCTCAATCTTCTTCAGATCTACCTGGATACCCTCTACTTATACAACATGACCCAGCAAAGCAACTGAACTCAACCAGAACTCACTTTGAAATTTATCATACAACTGACTATCTCTCAAAGTCTGGAGGACCACTCTCAAATGCTGCTCATGCTCATCCCGTCTACGGGAATAGATAGAAATATCTTCAATGGACACTATCACAAACAAATCCAAGTAAGACCTGAACACTCGATTTCATCAAATCCATAAAAGCTGATGCGGCATTTGTCAACCAAATGACATCACCAAGAACTCATAATGCCCATACCGAGTGCGAATAACTGTCTTAGGGACATCAAATGTCCTAATCCTCATCTGATGGTAGCCAGATCTCAAGTCAATCTTTGAAAGTACCTTGGCACCCTGAAGTTGATCAAACAAATCATCAATCCTCGGCAATGGATACTTATTCTTGATTGTAACCTTGTTCAACTGCAGGTAATCTATACACATTCGCATTGATCTGTCCTTCGTCTTAACAAACAACACTGGCATACCCCAAGGCGACACACTAGGTATAATGAAGCCTTCCTCAGGCAAGTCTTGCAAGTGCTCCTTCAACTCTTTCAACTAAGGCGGGGCCATACAATATGGTGGAATAGAAATGGGCTGAGTGCCCAGAGCCAAATCAATGCAAAAGTTAGTATCCCTGTCGGGTGGCATACCCGGCAAGCCTGAAGGAAATGCCTCAGGAAACTCATGAACAATAGGCACAGAATCAATAGAAGGAACCTCGGCACTAGAATCAAAAGCATATGCCAAATAGGCCAAACACCCCTTCTCGACCATACGCCTAGCCTTCATATATGAGATAACACTACGGGTAGAATGACCAGGAGTCCCTCTCCACTCTAAACGAGGCAAACTCGGCAAAGCTAAGGTCACAGTCTTGGCATGACAGTTCAAGATAGCGTGGTATGGTGATAACCAGTCCATCCCCAATATGACATCAAAATCAACCATGTCCAGAAAAAACAAATCTACACGAGTCTCAACACCCCCAATCATAACTATACACGAACGATGGACTCGATCTACCATAATAGAATCGTCAACTACTGTAGACACATCTACAGTAGCACTCAAAGAATCACTAGGCATGACCAGATACGGTGCAAAATAAGAGGGCACATAGGAGTATGTAGACCCTAGACCAAATAGAACTGAATCATCTCTACTACAAACCAAAATGGTGCATGTGACAATTGTATCGGAAGCCTCATCCTCAGGCCTGGATGGAAGAGCATAACATCGGGGATGGGCCCCACCACCTTGAACTATATCTCTAGGATGGCCTGCTGCTAGCTAACCTCCACCTCTAGCAGCCTCACCTCCACCTCTAATACCTCTATCTCCACCTCTAGCACCTCTACCCCCACCCCTAGCTGGCAGAGCGGGTGGTGGAACACCTGGAACCTGAACGATAGCATGGGAACCCTGCTGTTGTGACTGAATACCTACTAATCTTGGATAGGCCCTCCGGATATGACCATACTCACCGCACTCAAAGTATCCACCTGAGTGTTATGGCTGAGGAAACTAAGACTGACCCTGGCGACCTGAATGACCACCCTAAAAACTCTAGAGCGGTGGTGCACATATAGGAGCTGGTAGTGCACTGATAGGAGCTGGTGGTGCACTATAGGGCTGCTGATCAGAATACAGTATATGAGAACCACGACCACCTGAAGCGTCGTGAGAAACCTAGAGTGCTGACTGAAAGGGCCTAGGAGGATGGCCTCTACCATACAAATCCATGCCTCCAAATGAGGGACCACTGAATTTTCCTGAATTATGAGGCCTCGTGTCAGACCCTCTAACCACCCCCGCGATAGAATCATCGCAATTCTCCTGGCCAGATTGGCCGCCTCCTGAAAAGAAGTCTCACTCCCCGTCTCCTTAGCCATCTAAAGTCGAATAGACTAAATTAGCCCCTCAATGAACCTCCTCACCCCCTCTCTCTCGACAGGAAGTATGATAAGAGCATGACGGGCCAAAATAATGAATCTGGTCTCGTACTGGGTAACAGTCATAGAACTCTGCTTGAGATGCTCAAACTACCTCCAATAGATCTCTCTCTGAGTGATAGGAAGAAACTTCTCCAGAAATAATTGAGAAAACTGATCCCAAGTCAAAGCTGGTGACCCAACTGGTCTAGCAAAAAAATAATCCCTCCACCAAGTCTTGGCGAATCCAGATAAGCGAAAAGTAGAAAAGTCGCCCCATTGGTCTCCACTATCCCCATGTTCCTGAGAACCCTATGACAACTGTCTAAGTAATCCTGGGGATCCTTAGAAGATGCACCGCTGAAAGTGGTAGTGAAGAGCTTGGTGAAACCTATCCAACCTCCGCAAAGCCTCTGAAGACAAAGCTGATCTATCACCGGTCTATGCTGCTGTTCGGCTTAAGAAGCAGTACATGACCTCACCATTCGTGAAAGGAAAAGAGTAGAGGTTTCAATTTAGCATTGAGATAACAAAATCGCACAACACAAAAGAATAGATGTGAAGTTTTTACTAAATGTGTAGCCCTGGGGATAAATATAGACGTCTCCATAGTGATCCCTCAGACTCAACTAAGCTTGTCTGTGAATTGTGAGATCCACGTAACCAAGAGCTCTAATACCAACTTGTCACGACCTGTATTTCCCACCCTTGGGAGTCGTGATAGCGACTTCTTGTGAAAGCTAGGCAAGCCGACAATTTAAATTATATACCTTTTTCCCATTTTAGTCCTTTTACAATTAACAACCAATAATTGATAAACAGCAGAAATCTAATAAGCGAAAGACTGAAATGTCATAATTTAAGAAAGATACAAATATCAATTCATAAAATAACTACCCAAGACAGGTGTCACAATTCCACAAACTGTTAAGGAATACTACAAATAATAGTCTGAAAGATTTATCACAATATTGTCTCTAAAATATGTAAATAAACAGACTAAATGATAGGAGGGGATGCCAAGGCCAACAGACGCATGCAGGACTACCTCAGAATCTCCGACTGGACTGAATGCAGCCACCAAAAGCTATGGTCCGAAAGCTACTGCTCCGGGATCTGCACACAGTGCAGACTGTAGTATCAGCACAACCGACCCCAATAAACCTATGCAGTTATATCATATATAACTGAAATTAAAAGCAGAAATATACAGTTAAGGATGGGAGGGGGGACATGCTGTGGGGAAATATCGTTTACCAGTAGTAACTCAGGAGGAAATCATAAAGAACAATTAAAAATTCGCAGCAGAAAGAATAAGGAAACCGTAACAAATCAATAACCACTTATATCCTTTATTGTTGCGGCACACAACCCGATCCATATCATATATCATTGTTGTGGCGTACAACCCGATCCAAATATAATATTGTTATAGAGTGTAACCCAGTCCAAATATAGTATTGTTGCGGTGTGCAACCCGATCCAATTATAGTATTATTGCAGCTTGCAACCAGATCCAAATATAATATTGTTGCGGCGTGCAACCCGATCCCAATATACAATTCACCACCAATCACAAAAGAATCCCGACAAGGGAACAATAAGTGAACAACAATATCCCGGCAAGGGAGTCGACAGTAAGAAGTAAATACATCCCAACAAGGGAATTAGCTATACCCAAACTTGTTCCAACATTTAACATCACAAAAGAAACCTCATCTAGAGCCAATACTCAAGCATAAGCAATTTTCACGAGATTAATCATAACTATTACCCAACACAGAGAATCAACAACTTAGGCATTAGTAGTACTTATTAAGAACACAACGATTTCAATTTAAGACTCACGGGCATGCTTGACACCAACATATAGATACTTGTCACCATGCCTATACGTCGTAATCAACAAATAACAGATAGCAAATAGGACATAACTCCTAATCCCTCAAGATAATGTTAGACCAAACACTTACCTCGATGCCACAAACACAATTCAAGCCTCAACTATTGCTTTACCTCTTGATTCCACCACCAATCCGCTCGTATCTAGCCACAAGTTACTTAACTATATCAATAAATGCTAAATGAATCAATTCTAATGCATGAAAATAGGTTTTCTAAAGTTTTTCCCAAAAAGTTAAAAAATTGCCCCCGAGCCCACATGGTCAAAACCTGAGTTTGAACCAAAACCCGTTTAACCATTCCCCCACGAACCCAAATATATAATTTGTTTTGAAATCGGACCTCAAATCGAGGTCGAAATCCCTAAAATTTGAAAAACCTAGGTTCTACCCAACGCACCCAATTTTTCACAAGGAAATCATTAATTTTGAGTTGAAATCATGTGAAAAGATATTAAAGATTAAAGAAAATGAGTTAAAAACAACTTACAATCGATTTGGAAGAGACCTTGTCTTTGAAAATGGCCTAAGTGTGTTTTGATTTTGAAAGGGTTAGAAAAATGGAAGATTTTCGGCTAAGTTATAAATTTGCAGGTCGCAGATGTCGCAAATGCGACCAGGGTTTGCAATTGCGAACCCTTAAGGAACCTGCTAACTTCGCATTTGCGATAATATGTTCGCAATTGCGAACTCGCATTTGCGAAGGTGGTGTCGCATTTGCAACCACTGGCTACTACTGAAGGCATCGCATTTGCGATGTGTACCTCGCATTTGCGAGGTAATGCTGGCCCGGGGCTTTTCACATTTGCTACCCACCTCTTGCATTTACGAGCTCGCATTTGCGAACCAGGCTTCGCAAATGCGTAGCCTGCAGGCCTGCAATATACCAGCTAAAAACCTGCAACTTCCTAAGTCCAATTTCACTCAGTGGCCTATCCAAAACTCACATGAGCCCTCGGGGCTCCAAACCAAACATGCACACCAACCTAAAAAATCATACAGACTCGCTCGTGCAATCAAATCCTCAAAATAACATCAATAACCATGAATTTACCACCAAAATCAAAGGAAATCTCATGAACTTTCAAGGTTCCAAATTTTTCAACTAAAGTTCCGAATCACGTCATTTCAAGTCCGTTTCTTACCAAATTTTAGAGGCTCAAATTAAATCATATGTAATACCTGTATCGGGCTCCGGAACCAAAAATACGAGCCCGATACCAATGGTTTCAAGCATAAATTCTTTTCTTTATTTCATGATTAATTCAACAAAATAATTTCTTTGAAATATTCATTTCTCTGGCTTGGGACATCAAAATTCGATTCCGAGCATACGCCCATGTCCCACATTTTACTACGGACCCTCCGGGATCGTCAAATCATAAGTCTGGGTTCGTTTACCCAAAATATTGATCAAATTAAACTTAAATTCATATTAAAGGCAAAATTTATTATTTTTCACAGATTTTCACATAATGATTTTCCGTATAGGCACCCAAAATGCATACGCAAATCGAGGTGAGGTAAAAAGCATGTTTAAAGCCTCGGAATATAGAATTTATTTCTAAAACAAGTGATGATCTTTCGGGTAATCACAGAGAGCTTGGTCTTGAGGGAAAAGGGAGGGGCGACAGATCTAAGAATATGGGGTCAGATTGAGCGACCCACTAGAAATGGGGTTTAGCTAAAGGGTTTTTTGTTTGGGGGGGTCTTGCTAGGTTAGTAGGGGTGTCAATGCCTCGGTTCGGCCGGTTATTTTGTAAATTTTGTACCATACCAATTTTTTGGTTATTCTATTATGTATAACAAAAATTAGACTTTTCGAAATCATCCCAATTATATCGGTTCCTCTTCAGTATCGGTACGGTTTGGTTAATTTTCGATATTTTTTTAAATATCATATAAAAGTCACTAGTAGAAGTAGAATGTAATAACATACATGACTTAGCAAAACTCTCTAGATATTTTTACATTTTAAAGAGTGATGAATTAAGAAAATATAAAAGATGGCTAGAGTATAAATCCATCAACTACTCTACAACAACATAAAAGAAACTAAACAAAAATATAAATCACACGAGTGGAAAGATATTAACTAAGATGGAACTGGGACTCAAGAATAAAGTCTATAGAAGATTAAATATTCAAAAATATAAATCTAAATCATACGAAAGGAAACATAATCACTACATTATAGTTTTCTACTCATAACCGTTAAAATACCTTGTGTCTTGCTAGTGAATATGATGGAAATAATTTAGTTTCAATGGGAGTATCATAATAGGTTTGGGAATTATGTTTTCTGATTATTACTTGTTGGATTGTAATTGTTTTCATAATTCCAAGACCTAAGGAAAATTTAATGTTTTATTATTTTTGAACTTAATATATGAATATATTTTTCACATGTAAATTTATTCGGTACGGTTCGGTATTTTTTCGATTCTAACCTAATTATCGGTACGGTTATAGATTTATATTAAAACCTACGGTTTAATTAAAAGAAACCTAAACATCGGTTCGATACGGTACGGTTCGGTTGATTTAGTCGGTTTTTAAATATCCATTGACACCCCTATAGGTTAGAGATTAGTTTTTTTTGTTTTTAATTATATTTTTATATTATGGGTAGATAGGATATGGGCCTGAAAAATCTGAATTTGGCCAAATCTGGGGCTATCCAACTTTTAAAGTCCAACAACAAAGAAAACTTAATCCCTTTCCTTTAAATAATTTAAGAATATACTATTAAATGTAAAATTAATTCTAATTAATTAAAGTAAAATAGTATCATAACATGAAGCTATTTTTGCTTTTATATTTTTAAATATTATAATAAAGTAAAAAGTAGAGGAAATAGGTTAAAGTCATGGTAAAATTAAAATACTATAAATATAAATATACTAATTGACCTTAAACTTAAGATGAAAATATTTTTTTTTATTTTTAAATTGTAATTTGAAGTAAAAATTGACTAACACTCCATAAAAATTAAAGTTAAGTTAAATAAATACTTTTAAACACTAAAAATAGCTCAAAAACATGACAGGTCAAAAATTACGTGCTTACAATGACATGCTCAAAAGGGCGAACTAGGATATGCAACAATTATGCGGGTCGCAGGCATATATCTGGCTCAACAACGAAATACCTATATCACTTCCTATACTGAACAAGGCTACTATTTCTCTTTGCAAACACATGGTACAAGTTCTAGACATCAACTGACATGCACAAAATATCAACACAAACTTCATTCACACATTGGCACATATCTTACTTAGAATTAGATCTATCCTGACTCTCTAGTCAAAGCAGTTAAGCAAAGTCACAGTCACACAATTTAAGGTACTTATCCATGAGTTCATAACTGAGCCTAGGTGTCACAACTACGACACTCACCACTCTCAAGGCATATACAGTCAAGGAACATTGCTTCAAATTAGCGCTATGACTCAAGATTCTATATCCTAAAAAAACTAACTATACCTGATTCAAGTAAAACCCTTGGAAAAAACCGTGGTACAAAAAAACCAAGTGATAATTATTACACTACCTAAGAAAGTAAAATAACATATCTTTGGATTTTTTATTTTTCTCGTTCGACATCAAATCCCTCAAGAAGCCAATCGATGAAATCCATCGCCAGGAAGAGTCAAAACGAAACAATTATGATTAATAACTAATACAGGCCCATAGAATTTAGAGTTATAATTACAGACCATATTGTCTATGTAAGCACGAAACAAATCAAACAAAATCAACTGCAAATAAAAAACAAATACATATACAAACAAATAGGATCCCCCACCCCACACTTAAGAAATTGCATTGTCCCCAATGCAAAACAATTGAAACAAGAGTGAAAAGGTAAATCCTTGAGGTCCTTGGCCTACTCCTCATTAGCACCCTCAAAGGTGCATAGGTACTCCTCATCATTGGAGGGAGCAGAGTTTATGTCCTCATTCGGTGGCATTTGTGCTCCATCGTCCAAGCCCAACCACTACTGAGTGACCGCGAAGAGGGTGTGGTCCTCCTGCAGCTCTGCCAAGTCAGTCTCCCTCCAAGCAGAGCGAAGGCGCATATTAGCAAATAGTAGCTGCAGTGTCTCCTCGACACTAAGTAATCCCTAATCCACATGAACAACTGCAGAATGGGGGTCTATCACAGCTGTGACATTAGAGGCCTTAGGAGGCCACAACACCGGAATCATCCGATCATAATGGAACTACTCCTCCACATGTTGCATCCGCAGAAGTCGAGTGATCATTCTTGAGAAATACAAGTGGCAACCCCAAGTGGTCATACTCGAGCCATTTGCTCAAGAATAATCTTGCCCTGATCGAGCTTCATCAGAGTCAATAAGGCATAAATGAGACACACCTTCAACCTGGAGACAAAAGTGTCATTCTAGGTAGGCATGATCTTTGCATTAATAAACCGAAGAATGACCTTGCTGGGACACTGGAAATTGCTCTTCTTCATGTCTTTGTGGAACTCATTAGCATCCCACATTCATGGGGCAGAAGAATCTGCGCCACACAGTCGGCGCCTAATATCAAGATAAGGGGACTGATGCAGTAACCTATGGAACAAATTATGAGAGTGCTCTGTGAGCCCCACACTATGATTTATCACATGTGAGGAAAAAAGGATCATCTTGCCTCTCACTTGCATCTCATACACCACATCCAAACTGGCCTTAGGCTGCTAGTTGGCATAAAACTCCTTTACTATATTCACATTCACCGACTCACCGGGAAGGAACAAGCTCTCAAAACCCAGGTATCTGATATTTTTGTATATCCTTGGGTACTTCATGGCTAGCTTTCCATCATTAATTCCAACTTCTAGGTTAGGGCTGTCAGCAGGTACAAAGGTCATGTACCAATTTCTAGCATGTGTTGGCATAACCCGAATTCCATACTTGCAGCCCGATACTACATTTTCATCTAGATCAATGCACTCCACTTCCTCCTTCACTAGGGCGGAAGTGGTGCCTGCCTACCTCCTCTACAACTACTAGAGGCAACCTCGGAAGAACTTGTGTTAGCACGTTTTCTTGGACGGCGAGACATTGTACCTATACAATACAAACATAATTAGCCACAACACTTAAAACAAAAAACAAGACCAAACAGAGTAACCACCCCACACTTATGTTATTGGCACGTTCACAAGCACAATGTATACTGGGGACTCAGACTATCCTATTAAAAGCATGCCACAAGTAATTAACAACCTACCCAACCACCACCATAATATTACAACAACATAACCATGTACTACACTAGTGTAAAATACAAAATTAAGAAGCTAAACTAGTAACTAAGAAAAGAAAAATAAGAAGTTATCCTAATCTACCACTAACAAAATTAAGAAGTTACAATAAAACACTGCACAAGTACTTTGCATGAATCAGACACACCAATTAGCACCTATCAACATATTAGCACGGAGTGGCTAATCAATTAGCATTCGGGGCTAGAACGTTAAATTTGGAGTTCTAACGGAAGAACATTTTTACCCACTTTGGAACTCCTCGAGTGATTATTAGTGACAATGGTCGTACTTTGTGAACGAGAAGTTTGCTGCACTACTGCCCAAGTATGGGGTCACACACAAAGTAGGAACCCTGCACCATTCCCAAACTAGTGTGCAAGTTGAAGTGGCTAACCGTGAACTTAAACAAATTCTTGAAAATACGGTTAGTGCTTCTCATAAGGACTGGTCTATAAAGTTGGATGAATATCTATGGGCGTACAGAACCGCATTCAAAACAACCATAGGGACATCATTCTAACGACCCGACTTATCATTTTAAGAATTAACACCCCGTTCAGTTACTTAAGGTCCCGAGCAACTTTGTAATATATATTATGACTTGCGTGAGCAGTCTATAATTTTTTCTGGAATGTTTTTATATGAAAGATTGATTAAAATGTAAAATAGAGCTTTAAAACTTAATTGAGTTGACTTCGGTCAATATTTTGAGCAAATAGACCCGGATCTTAGTTTTGACTATTCCATTAGGTCTGTATCATGATTTGGGACTTAGGCATATGCCCAAAATTGAATTCGGAGGTCCCTAACTCAAAATCACCATTTAACAGAATCTAGAAATCTAAGGCTAAAGATTTCTAAAGTTTGACCAAAAATTTGACTTTTGAGCAAACGACTCTGGAATGGAATTTTGATGATTCTAATAGTTTTGTATGGTGATTTCGGACTTAAGCGCATGTTGGATTTGGATTCGGAAGTCCGTAGGATAATTCGACATCTTTTGGCGAAAGTTGGTATCAAATCTTTAGGTTTATAGGTTTTACAAGTCACGAACGAGTCTAGTAGAGTGTTGCAGATCGGTACGGAGACGTCTGTACTTATCTTCGAGAGGCTACAGAACTATTAGGAAATTTCAACTTCTTTCATTCCTGTCGTGCGGATTTGTTGATTGTGGGATTTAAGCCTTTCTATCTCTATTCTCTCACAGATGGTGAGGACACGTGCTACCGGGTTAGCGGAGCAGGCACCCGCACATATTTCTAGGGTTGCAAGAGTTCGGGTTGAGGTAGAGTTCGAGGAAGGTCATGTGCCACCGCTAGAACACCTGTTAGAGCAGCAACTGAGGAGCTGATAGTAGCTTCAGCTGGGGGACATGTACCAGGAGCACCTGTTGTTACCCCCGGACTTCAGGAGACTATAGCACAATTCCTGAACATGTTTAGTACATTAACTTAGGCGGGATTGATCTCTATTACACCAAATATTTTACAAATTGGAGGAGTAACTCAAACTCCTACAGCCCGTACTCCAGAGCAGCAGGTTCATATTGGTCAACTTCTGGGTATAGTACCGATACTACTTGTTATTCCGGTTCAGCTTGAGGTCGGGCCAGAGGCATCAGAAAAAGAACAAAAGAGACTTGAGAGGTTTAAGAGGTATGACCCACCTACTTTTAGTGGCACAGCTACAGAAGATGCTCAGGTGTTTCTAGAAATGTGTCACTGTATTCTTTACACCATGGGTATTGTGGAAGTGAGCAGAGTCGCCTTTACTACATTTCAGCTGTCAGGAGCAGCACATCGGTGGTGGAAAGTTTATGAAGAAGGCAGATAAGCCGATGTAATACCACCAACTTGGACTCAATTTCCGAAAATATTTTTGAAAGAGTTTGTTCTTGAGACTCTCCGAGATACGTGGCGCACAAAGTTTGAATGGTTAAATCAGGGCACCATGACAGTGTCAGAATATGCCATCAGGTTCAGTGAGTTAGCTCATCGTGCACCTACTTTGGTTCCTATTATCAACGAGCGGGTTCGCAAACTCATTGAGGGATTCGATTATGATATTAAAATATGCATGGCTTAGGAGTTGCAAACCAATACTCCATTTCAGCAAGTAGTGAAGATTGCGAGGAGAATCGAGGGTGTACTAGGTGAGGAAAAGGAGTCTAAGGAGACCAAAAGGTCTCGAAGCATTGGAGGGTTTAGTGTATTTTACTCTTCAGCCATGAACCATTATGGTGGAGGCTCTAGCAGTCAGTCAGCCCAGTCCGCACATCAGAAATCGGGGTGCTCAAGTAAGTTCTAATAGTGCACCACCGGCACGGGGTTCTTACAACAGTTATTCTAGTTATTCAGCACAGACTCAGTACAAGCAGCCGAGACCGCAGAGGTATTGCTATGAGTGTGGTGATACTAGTCACATCATGAGAGATTGTCCAAGACTTTGGAGAGGTGGATTTCATCAGAACACTCAGTCTATTGGCTCTAATGCAGTTACTACCCCACGTGCACATCTAGTTAGGGGTGGAGGATACGCTGGTAGAGGGCGCTCTAGAGGGGGAGCCCGGCCCGTTGATATATCTGCTATGGTGTGGCTGAGCCATTGAGGTCACTACACTAGATGGTGTCGTTACAGGTACAATTTCGTTTTTTTTTATAAAAAGATATTTTTTCCTTAATTTGATTCGATTCCGAACATTGAGGCGAGTCCTTCTATTATGCTCCACTTATGGGTGAGCATCTTAATTTTGTGACCCACTTATATGTTTATCCCTGTTGAGAGATTTGATGATGTTAACCCGTGTGTATCATTCTTATTTTATACACTATGGAGGGGCTATAAGTCCAAACGTGACTTTTCTATTGCTCACTATAGTGGGTTTTGATGTGATTTAGGAATAATTTATTTCAATTTTATGAATTGTATACCCTATTGGTATGGGGATTCATTATGTGTTCTGAAAATTATTTACGAAATTTATTAAAAATAAGAAAGAAAGGAAATGGAAAATTTCAGTTGGCATAATGTGCAAAATACTTGTGATTCAGAATTGAGGGCAAGATCTTCGCATTTATAAATGATGTAAAATATTTAAACCGGACTACAAGCCGTGGTGGAAGTTATATAAGGACAAGGCCCTTGTGGTGAAGAATTATGAGTTTAAATTCTCCCTTTGTGAAATTTAAATTGTACTATAATACTAATAAGGAGTCATGCTTGTTGGGCTTATTTGATAAATGTTTTATGTGTTTCTGTGCATATTTAGCCATAATTGTGCTGTAAATATTGAGTTTTAGCCTATAAGGTGAGTGTCGAGATGACGTTAAATGCGATTCATTAATTAGGATAAATAATTATGAGGTATTCATGCCTTGCATGTTGCTGTCAGTGTTGTGAAAATGTGAAACGAGATTTTGATTAATATGAGGTTAATTGAGGATGCTGGAATTAATTATGAACAACTATTATGACCAAAGATGTGGTTATGGGCATACGTATAATGTGTGTAGGCACGAAATTGCTACAGCTGATTGAGACCAACACAGGGTATTAATATGATAATCAGGCCTTCTGAAATTGATTGGAGTGTAAGAAATTGTCTTTAAAGTTATAAATGTGGATTAAAGAAATAATCTAAACTTATATCATATTGTCGGACCATGTTAAAATTTTGGTGACGTAAAATCACCATGAGTATGTGTTTAAGAATACACTCAGTAATTAAATGTTCTCAGAAAAAATCTTGGCACGTTCGAAGATGACCGTATGTTTTAAGAGGGGGAGAATGTGATGACCCGACTTGTCGTTTTAAGAAATAACGTCGCGTTCAGCGACTTAAGGTCCCGAGTAACTTTGTAATATATATTATGACTTGCGTGCACAGTCCGTAAATTTTTCTAGAACTCAAATGTAAAATGTGAAATAGAGTTCTAAAACTCAACTCAGTTGACTTCGGTCAACATTTTAAGCAAACAAATCTGGATATGTATTTTGACTATTCCGGTAGGTCCGTATCGTGATTTGGGTCTTGTCCATATACCCGAAATCAAATTCGGATGTCCCTAGCTCAAATTATCGTCATTTCACGGAATCTAGAAATCTAAGGCTAAAGATTTTTAAAGTTTGACCGAAGATTTGACTTTTGAGCAAACGACCCCAGAATGGAATTTGGATAATTCCAATAGTTTCGTGGGATGATTTCAGACCTAAGCGCATGTTTGAATTTGGATTTGGAAGTTCGTAGGACAATTCGGCGCTGGCGAAAGTTGGAAAATAGAAGATTTTTGGAAAGTTTGAACGAGAGTTCAATTTTTGATATCGGGGTTGAAATTTGATTATAAAAATTGAAACAACACCATTATGTCATTTATGACTCGTGTGCAAAATTTGAAGTTATTCCGGATTGATTTGATATGTTTCGGCGGAAAATATAGAAGTTGGAAGATTTGAAGACGCATAATTTGATTCGATGTGCAATTCGTAATTTCGGCATTGTTTGATGTGGTTTGAAACCTCGACTAAGGTTGTATTGTATTTTGGCATATGTTGATATAATTGGTTAAGGTCCAGAGGGCCTCGGGTAGATTTCGGAAGGTAAACAAAATGGATTTCGTGCAAAGGGGGTTGCTGGAAATTTCTGTTGCAGAGCTGTTCGCCAGAAATTTCTGGTGCGTGGAGCCAACTTTGGAAGCTTATATCTCGCAATCTATAAGGAATCTGAAAATTATCAAAACATTAATGTCGTATCCCTTTGATACTAATTTTCATAAAGTTAAATCATTCATCATTTGGACGTTAGTATAGAAAGTATTATGGATTGAATGAAGCCTGGTAAAGCAGTTTCGCTAGAAATTTCTGATGCGTGGAGCCGACTTTGGAAAATTATATTCGCAATCCATAAAGAATCAAAAAATTATCAAAACATGAAAGTTGTAACTCTTTGGTTCTAGTTTCTAGAAAGTTAAACCATTTATTATTTGGACATTTGTACATAAAGTTATGATCAATTGAATAAAGGCTGGTGCTAGCAAGTTCTTGTGTGGACTTTTAGTGACGTAAAATGGACTTTAGTGACGGAAAATGGAGTTTTAGTGACAGATGGGCAGAAACTTAAGGACCAAAAATGGTCATTTCCTTTATTTTGTTTTGGATTTTTGGAGCACAGTTCTTGGGCGATTTTTGTGCGAATTTCACGGCAAAACATTGGGGTAAGTGTTCCTTATCCTATATTGATTATATATCATAATTCCATACTCATTTACATCATGAATCCGTGAATTTATGGAAGAAAAATCAAGATTCTTGCAAATCTTTCAAAAACGAAAATTTAAGATTTGGAGGTCGAGTTATTATTGAAATTTGATAAAATTGGTATGGTTGAACTCGTATCGGAATGGGTGTTCGGATTTCGCTAAAATTATACCGGGTTCTGAGAGCGGGTCCCGCGTTTACTTTTGGTTGAATTTTTAGAATAAAATTTTAAATCAACATTTTATTATTCGAAATTGTTTTCGATGAATTTTAGTTAAGTTATACAATTAATTTGGATAGATTGGAGCTATCCGGAGGTATATTCAAGCAAGAAGGCGATTTTAGAATATCGGCCTAACTTCAAAAAGGTAAGTATCTTGTCTAACCTTGAGTGAGAGAATTACCCCTTAGGCATTGAGTCTTATGTAGAAATTGTGTGAATGAAAACCATGTACACGAGGTGACAAGTACGTACTTGGTTTATATGTGCATATTATATCGATTAAAATTCATAGAGACCCTTATGTATTAAAGTGAAAAACAGTTGTTGGAACTTAGTATATCCTTGATTTTTCATGCCTTATTCCTTGTTTGTCGAGTTTGTATTTATATGATGATTTGGTGTAAATTTCCATTTGGAGTTTCATATGAATTCCGTGTGTTTGTTGATTTGATATTTCTTGGAAATAATTATATTATGAATTTCCCCATCTACCAATAATTAATTAAGTAAGTTTAAATTGAGGTATTAATGTATTTATCGAAAATATGGATTAAAGAAGGTGTCGTCTTATGTTGAGTTAATTGTCCATCTTTGTTGTTGTTATCGAGGTTTAATGTACTTTGTGTGGAGTTTTGGGCTATTTGCTATAAAATTAATTGATTTTGTTGTATCCTTGGAATTGATTGTGGCATGTGGGCAATTTATAAAATGAATTTGTGTTTTGTGTTGTCATGGAAATATCCATGTAAACTGTTATGTGATTTGGGTTACTGTTATGCAGCGGATAAGGGTGGCATTCCATGTTGATATTATGTGGTTATACAGATGGCATTTTACTGTGGTTATGTGTTAGGATATTGTCTAGGCAGAGAGATAAGGGTAGCTATTAAACCGAGCGATAAGGAAGGCTAATATAGGAGCGATAATGGTAGCTATTATAGGAGTGATAAGAGTGGCTATAGGAGAGATAAGGGTGGCTATTGTCAGGGACGATATGTGGTGATGTGGGGATATTGAATTGCTGATTTTTATGTGATGTTGTGATTTTCTAGTGATTTCTTTTATATATTATGCAATTTATTTTATAAATTCAGTAAATTTGACAATAATCAGATATATGTTGATATTACGAGCCTGTGGATATTGCCGATTATGATATGGGCAAGAGGTGCCAGGGATAAATTATGAATTTATTATTGGTATGTCAATTGTCCGTATAGTTATGATATGAAAAATGGGCACAAGGTACCTTGGATATATAATAAAAATGATATTGGCATGTGAATTGTCTGTGCAGTCATGATATGAAATGTGGGCACGAGGTGCTGTGACTAAATGATGACGATATTGGCACGTGTGTTGTCACGACCCAATTTCACCTCAAGTCGTGATGGCGTCCAACACCATTGTCAGGCAAGCCAACGCGAAAATATTAGTGAATTCTTATTTTACTTACCAAAAGCAGTTACAACAGTTTTCTTAATTTGCAATTAAAACAGGTGATAATAAGCAATATCCATTAATAGTTATACAACCCAAAAGAACTGTCTACTAATATGTGTGCCAAGACCTGGTGTCACAAGCTCTGGGCAACTAGTAGAATATACAGAAATAATAGTTCTACCCTACTCTCTGAAACACAATAGACAGTCAAAAGTAAGAGAAACTCCATCAAGCTGCTGGTCGGCACAGGAAGGGAAACATCTCACCGTGGAAGTCTCGAACTAAGATCAGGGATCCGCACTGGTCTGATAGCCAGATGTACCTGCCTTAGAGCTCGTACAATTAAGTACAGAAGCGTAGCATGAGTATATAAACAATATGTACCCAGTAAGTATCCCGTTTAATCTCGAAGAAGTAGAGACGAGAGGTCGACTTGATACCTACTAGGGTCAAATAATATAATATGATGTTATGCCAGGCATGAAGGTCACAATTATATAACGGTTGAAACAAGGATTTCTAAGTCATGTCATTTTAATATCACAGTTAATCATTTACATTTCAAACCATTTATCAGGTAAGCCATCAATAATAATTAACACAAATATCATGCGCACATTATACCGAGGTTGACGACCCGATCCAATAGAAAAGAAACTGTTGCACTGCTAGAGGGTCGAATGGCGCGAACCATAGATGCATCTATTTCTACCGAGGTGATCGGCCTGATCCACAAATATCAATTATCAACAGGAACATACTAGAAGGCGTATTTATATCCAATTAAGCTCATACAAGTGTTCCGCAATACATATGTTCTCTTATGTTCATTTCCAATTCTCTAGCATATCCTAAATGATCACATTAGCAAGAAGACATAACATTTACAAATATACCATGATACAGGTCTTAAACTACCCAGGCAATTAACATGATAGTAGCTACGCACAGACTCTCATCACCTAGTGCGTACGTAGCCAACGCATTTAGTGTCAAATTATACAATTTTTACTCCTATGGGGACAATTCCCTCTTACAAAATTAGAAAGAAGACTCACCTCACTCAAAAGTGCACTTCCAATATCAAGAACGAGCCCAACTCTCAATTTGGAGCGGAACGATCCAAAACTATTTAAATGGGGTAATAACTAGTCAATACAAGCTCACAAGATCACATTCTAACTATCAAAGCAATTTTCCAACCTTAAACACAAGTTCCCTAAAATCCGACCCCGGGCCCACGTGCCCGGATTTCGAAATATCTCGAAGAAAGTTGTTCTTTGGAACCTAAGGATCAATAATATATGATTCCTACTTCGCTTCATAACCAATTTCGGGGAAAAATCAAAGTTTTATCAAAACATAGGTTTTGCTCTAACCCCATGATTTTACCTTAATCGTAGTGTTTAATCTACCTACAACACAAGTATTAATCTAGGAATAGGTAGGATAAACTTACCTCAAGATGCTAGGTGGAAGTCTTCTCTCAAAAGCTCCAAACTCGCCCAATGGAGGAGTAAAAAATGGCAAAAATAAATTAGAACCCGTATTAAATGAAGTTCACTGCTTCAGCGGTTTTTGCATCTGCGGTCCTGGGCCGTACCTGCGGCCACCGCATCTGCGGAAGGGAGCCCGCTTCTCCGGAGGAATACCCGCTTCTGCGGCCTTGGGCCTGGCCTGGCTTGGCCGCATCTGCGTGAGATTGATCGTTTCCACGGTCTCGCACCTGTGTCTGGCCAACTGCAGGTGCGGTTATGACAACAACTGAAGCTTCAGCCCTTCTCGGGCCTCGTCCAATTGACGCTCGGGGCTCCCGGGTCTTCCCCGAACATACCGACAAGTCTGAAATCATGAAATGGACCTGCTCGAACCTTCGGAACGCCCGAAACAACGCTATATCTATGAATCACCCCCCTAAAACCAATTGAATCAAACTTATGAACTTCAAGTTCCTAATTCACCTCTAACGAGACGAAACACACTTAAACTACTTGGATTGACACCGAATTTTGTGGGCAAGTCTTAAATGTTATATTGGACCTGTACCGGGCTCCGGACCAACGTACGAGCCTGATAACAATGTAATCAATCATTATTTAGTTTCTTTAAATCCTTAGAATTTCAGTTTAACAATTTCCAATAAAAATTCATTACTCGGGCTAGGGACCTCGGAATTCGATTCCGGGCATATGCTCAGGTCCCATATTTTCCTACGGACCCTATGGGATCGTCAAAACGTAAATCTGGGTCCGTTCGCTAAAAATGTTGACCAAAGTCAAACTTAGCCTTTTAAGAAAATCTTAAGGAATCAAGTGAGCCTATTTCAACCCATACTCTTCCAAATCCCAAACCAACTATCCCCGCAGGTCGTAAATCAGTTAAAGCAAGAGCATGAAGTTTATTTAGGGGAACGAGGTTCTAAAAAGCAAAATGACCGATCGGGTCGTTACATTCTCCACCTCTTAAACAAACGTTCATCCTCGAACGGACATAGAAAAGTACCTGTGGTGCTGAATAAGTGTGGATATCTGTTCCACATGTCCTCCTCGAACACCCAGGTCGCCTCCTCGACTGGTTGGCCCCACCATTGGACCTTCACGACTGAAATCCTCTTGGATCTTAACTAGCGATCCTGTCTATCAACAATGGCAACTGGCTCATCCTCATAACCCATACTCTCATCCAGCTGAATAGTACTGAAGTCCAACACGTGGGATAAGTCGGCATGATGCCTCTGGAGCATAGACACGTGAAAAACTGGATGAACTCCTGATAAGCTGGGTGTTAGAGAAAGCTCGTAGCCAACCTCCCCAACTCGCTTCAACACCTCAAATGGGCCAATTATTCTTGGACTGAACTTGCCCTTCTTCCTGAACCTCTTAATACCCTTCATTGGCGAGACTTTCAAAAGGACCTTCTCGCCAACCATGAATGATAGAACACGCACCTTCTGATCCACATAACTTTTCTGTCTGGACTGAGCTGTGCGAAGCCTTTCTTAAATCAACTTCACCTTATCCAAGGCATCTTTCACCAAGTCTGTGCCATATAACTTAGCCTCACCGGGCTCAAACCACCCAATAGGAAAACGACATTGTCGTCTATATAAAGTCTCAAATGGAACCATCTCGTTGCTAGACTGGTAGCTGTTGTTATAAGCAAACTCTTCTAAAGGCAAGAACTGATTCCACTATCCTCCAAAGTCAATCGCATATGCTCTAAGCATGTCCTCCAAGATTTAAATTGTCCGCTCCGACTGCCCATCGGTCTAGGGATGAAATGTTGTGCTAAGCTCCACGCGGGTCCCCAACTCACCCTGAACAGCTCTCCAAAAATGAGAAGTGAACAGAGGGCCTCTATCTAATATGATGGAAATAGGCACACATGCAAGGACTTGGCTAGGCTTTGAAATATCCAGCCTCACAAGTCTGTTAGCCAAGGACTGAATGTCCAAAGCTAGTGGCCTCTCCCCTGCCGGAATGAATGCCAAGCTACCCATACTCTCTGCCTTCCTGCTTAAGGCATACGCGACCACATTTACCTTGCTCGGACGATAAAGAATGGTAATGTCATAATCCTTCAGCAACTCAAGCCACCTATGCTACCTCAAATTGAGATCTCCCTGCCTGAACAAATGCTGCAAGCTGCGATGATCAGTATAAACCTCACATGACAACCCATACAGATAATGCCTCCATATATTGAGAGCATGAACCATCGCGGCCAACTCTAAATTGTACACAGGATAATTCTTCTCATGAATCTTCTGCTGGTGTGAAGCATAGGCAATAACTTGCCCCTCCTGCATCAATACACACCCCAATCCAATGCGTGAAACGTCACAATATACTATATACATCCCTGAATCGGAAGGCAACACAAGAACTAGTGCTGAAGTCAAGGCTGTCTTGAGCTTCTAAAAGCTCGCCTCACAATCATCGGACTAATAGAAAGGAGCACCCTTCTTGGTAAATATAGTCAGAGGTGATGCAATAGATGAAAAGCCCTGCACGAATCGCCTATAATAGTATGCTAACCCCAGGAAGTTCCTGATCTTGGTCACCGAAGTAGGACGTGGCCAACTCTGAACCGCCTCAATCTTCTTGGGATCCACCTAAATACCCTCTCCTGACACAATATGCCCCAAGAATGCCACTGACTCTAGCCAGAATTCACACTTGGAGAACTTAGCATATAACTTCTGCTCTCACAAAATCTGAAGCACTACCCTCAAATGCTGCTCGTGCTCCCCCAGGTTACGGGAGTATATCAAGATGTCATCAATGAATACGATGACAAAGGAATCAATAAAAGTCCTTAAACCTCTGTTCATCAAGTCCATAAATGCTTCTGGGGCATTAGTCAAGCCAAAGGACATCACCAGAAACTCATAATGGCCATATCTCATCCGCAATGCGGTCTTCGGAACATCCAAGTCCCGAATCTTCAACTGATAGTACCCCGACCTCAAATCTATCTTAGAGAACACCCTAGCACCCTGCAACTAGTCGAACAAATCATCAATGCGTGGCAACAGGTACTTATTCTTGATGGTAGCCTTGTTCAGTTGGCGGTAGTCAATGCACATCCGCATGGTCCCATCCTTCTTCTTCACAAATAACACTGGTGCGCCCCAAGGTGAAACACTGGGCCTAACAAACCCCTTTGCTAACATCTCCTCAAGTTGCTCCTTCAACTCTTTCAGAGCCATACGGTACGGTGGGATAGATATAGGCTGGATTCCTGGAGCTAAATCAATACAGAAATTAATATCGCGATCCAGTGGCATGCCAGGAAGATCAGAAGGAAACACATCGATGAACTCCCGGACTGCTGGTACTGAATCAACCGTCGAAGACTCTGCGGTGGTGTCCCGAACGTAAGCCAAATAAGCCAAAAACCCATCTTGACCATTTGCCGAGCCTTCAGGAAAGAGATAACCCGGCTAGATGTATCAACTATGGAACCCTTCCACTCCGACCCTAGCAACCCTGGCATCGCTAAAGTAATAGTATTGGCATGGCAATCTAGGACGACGTGATATGGAGATAACCAATCCATACGCAAGATGATCTCAAAGTCGATCATATCATGCAATAGAAGATCTGCTCTAGTCTCGAAACCACACAATGTGACCACACAGGATCGGTAGATCCGATCTACAACCACAGAATCGCCTACATGAATGGACATATGAACAGGAGTGCCAAAGGCTCAGGAGCAATAACCAGAAAATGAGCAAACAGAGATGACACATACGAATAGGCAGACCTTGGATCAAATAATACCAAAGCATCTCTATCGCAGACGGAAATAATACATATGATGACGGCATCTGAGGCAAATGCATCTGTCCTAGCCGGAAGGGCATAGAATCTGGCTGGAGCGCCGATTGGCTGGCCTCCACCTAACAAAGCAGTAGTTGGATGACCTCTCCCTACCTAGCCTCCACCTCTAGGATGGCCCCTATAAGTCTGCCCTCTACCTCTAGGTGGCTGGGAAGCCGATGTTGAAAACATAGGCTGCTGACCCTGCTGTACTGCCTTGCCCCGAAGCCTAGGGCAGTATCTCCTTCTATGACCAAGGTCTTTGCACTCGAAACAACCCCATGGTGAGGTAACCTGCTGCTTTGATGGCTGACCCTAATGGCCTGTAGACCCACTAGAAGAAGCCTAAATAGCCGGTGGACGGTATGAACTCTCTGGCATAGCACTGAAATATGAATCAGAAGAACCCTGAGGACCTAAATACCCACTGGAGGAACCCTGAATAGCTAGTGGGCGGTAAGAACTCTCTGGTATGGTGCTGAAATAGGGGAGCGCCGGAGCACCCCGAGCAGGTGGTGGTGCTGAATATGAGGGCCTACTAGGCTGTCCCCTCCCAAACTGACCTTTGCCCCTAGCCGGGGCACCTCTAAACTCACCAGAGAATCTAGCCCTCTTATCCTACTGCATCTGCTCCCAACCCCTCAGATGGTAGCCCTAAATCCTCCAAGAAATCTCCACTACTAACTGATAAGTACTCCCCATTTCCACCTCTCGGGACATGTTGGCCCTAATGCCAGAATGCAACCCTGCAACAAACCTCCGCACCCTCTCTGCGTCAGTAGGAAGTGTCATCAATTCATGGAGGGATAACTCAGAAAACCTCGCCTTATAATTGGTAACGAACATCTGACCCTGCTCAAACTGATACCGCAGCTCTTCCTTCTCAGAGGGTGGAATATCTGTCTAGAAATAACTGCATGAAGTGATTCCAAGTTATAGGAGGAGAACCCGCAGGTATGCCAAGAACATAAGACTATCACCACCTGCGGGCCCTGGCCTCTAACTGAAAAGTATAGAAGTCAACCCCATGCGACTCCAATATCCTCATGTTGTGTAGTTTGTCCTGCACTTATCAATGAAGTCCTGAGTATCCTCATGATGCTCACCACCGAAGACAGGAGGGTGAAGTCTAGTCCATCTATCCAACAGCTTCTGCAGGTCACCATCCGCACCTAGTCTGGGCTCGGGTATCACTACAGTAACTGGCTGAGCCCCATCCACGTGTAGTGCACCTAGAGTCTGATACACTGCAACTGTATAACCATGAGCCTGAGCAGTAGGGGTTTGTTCTCCCCCTCCTGCCTGTGATGTAGCTGGATCTGCTAGAAACAAACCAGCCTGAGTTATGGTGTCCATGAATTGTAGCATATGGCTCATGAACTCTTAGAATACCGGTGCTATCATAAAGTCTGCCGGGGTAGGCTCAGCTGTGGGCACCTCGCTCATCTCCTCAATAATAGGATCTCCCGCAGGATCTGCTGGTGGTGCTATTGGAAAAGCTTTGGGATACCCCAATCCCCTACCTCGGGCTGGCACCCTCCCCCGACCTCTACCTCGGCCTCTAGCAATAGGGGAGCATCCCCTCCCGGGTCGAGAATATCTATCGTACGTGTCTTCACCATCTGTGAGAGAATAGAAGATATAAATTTCGTGTACCATCCACTGCACGATAGGAAATTAATAAAGAGTAGTTTCCTAACACCCTACAGCCTCTCAAAGATAAATACAGACGTCTCTGTACCGATCCGCAATACTCTATTAGGTTTGCCCATGACTTGTGAGACCTACGCGAACCTTGCGCTCGGATACCATGTTGTCACGACCCAATTTCACCTCATCGTGATGGCACCCAACACCGTTGTCAAGCAAGCCAACACGAAAATATTAGTGAATTATTATTTTACTTACCAAAAACAGTTACAACAGTTTTCTTAATTTGCAATTAAAACAGGTGATAATAAGCAATATCCATTAATAGTTATACAACCAAAAGAATTGTCTACTAATGTGTGTGCCAAGACCTGGTGTCACAAGCTGTGGGCAACTAGTAGAATATACAGAAATAATAGTTCTACCCTACCGTCTGAAACATAATAGATAGTCAAAAGTAAGAGAAACTCCATCAAGTTGTTGGCCGGCATAGGAAGGGAAGCATCTCACCGTGGAAATCTCGAACTAAGATCAGGGATGCGCACTGGTCTGATAGCCAGATGTACCTACCTCAGAGCTCGTACAATTAATTACAGAAGCGTAGCATGAGTATATAAACAATATGTACCTAGTAATTATCCTATTTAATCTCGAAGAAGTAGAGACGAGAGGTCGACTTGATCCCTACTAGGGTCAAATAATATAATATGATGTTATGCCAGGCATGAAGGTCACAATTATATAACTGTTGAAACAAGGATTTCTAAGTCATGTCATTTTAATATCACAATTAATCATTTATATTTCAAACCATTTATCAAGCAAGTCATCAATAATAATCCACATAAATATCATACGCACATTATGTCGAGGTCGACAGCCCGATCCAACAGAAAAGAAACTGTGCAATGCCAGAGAGTCGAATGGCATGAACCATAGATGCATCTATTACTACCGAGGCGATCGGTCCGATCCACAAATATTAATTATCAACAGGAACATACAAGAAGACGTATTTATATCCAATTAAGCTCATACAAGTGTTCCGCAATACTTATGTTCTCATATGTTCATTTCCAATTATCTAGCATATCCTAAATGATCACATTAGAAAGAAGACATATAACATTTACAAATATAGCATGATACGGGTCCTAAACTACCTGGACAATTAATATGATAGTAGCTACGCATGGACTCTCGTCACCTAGTGTGTACATAGCCGCCGCATTTAGTGTCAAATTACACAATTTTTACTCCTATGGGGATAATTCTCTCTTACAAGGTTAGAAAGGAGACTCACCTTGCTCCAAAGTGCACTTCCAATACCATGAATGAGCTCGAACTCTCAATTTTGGAGCCGAACAATCCAAAACTAGTAAAATGGGGTAAGAACTAGTCAATACAAGCTCACAAGATCACATTCTAACTATTAAAGCAATTTCCCAACCTTAAACACAAGTTTCCTAAAATCCGACCCCAGGCACACATTCCCGGATTCCGAAATTTCTCGAAGAAAGTTGTTTTTTTGTAACCTAAGGATCAATAATATATGATTCCTATATCGATTCATAACCAATTTCGTGGAAAAATCTAAGTTTTATCAAAACCCTAGGTTTTGCTCTAACCCCATGATTTTACCTTAATCATAGTATTTAATCTACCTAAGACACAAGTATTAATCTAGGAATAGGTGGGATAAACTTACCTCAAGATGCTAGGTGAAAGTCTTCTCTCAAAAGCTCCAAAATTGCCCAATGGAGGAGTGAAAATGGCAAAAATAACTTAGAACCCATATTAAATGAAGCTCACTACTTCAGTGGTTTCCGCATCTGTAGTCCTGGGCTGCACCTGCGGCCACCGCATCTGTAGAAAGGAGCCCGCTTCTGCGGAATTTCATTTGGTCCGCTAAGCCGCATCTGTGAGTTGCCAGCCGCTTTTGCAGCTTCGCTTCTGCGGAGGAATAGCCGCTTATACGACTTTGGGCGTGGCCTGGCCTGGCCTCATCTACATGAGATTGACCGCTTCTGCGGTCTCGCACCTGCGGCTGGCCAACCGCAGGTGCGGTTATGAGAGCAACTGAAGCTTCAGCCCTTCTCCAATTTTCCAACTTCACTCGAGCCTCGTCCGATTGATGCTTTGGCTCCCAGGCCCCGCCCGAACATACCGACAAGTCTAAAATCATGAAACGGACCTGTTAGAACCTTTGGAATGCCCGAAACAACGCTAAATCTAAGAATCACCCCTAAAACCGATTGAATCAAACTTATGAACTTCAAGTTCTTAATTCAACTCTAATGAGCCGAAACATACTTAAACTACTCGGATTGACACAGAATTTTGTGGGCAAGTCTTAAATGTTATATTGGACCTGTACCGGGCTCCGAAACCAATATACGAGCCCGATACCAATGTGATCAATCATTATTTAGTTTCTTTAAATCCTTAGAATTTCAGTTTAATAATTTCAAATAAAAATTCATCACTCGGGCTAGGGACCTCGAAATTTGATTCCGAGCATACGCTCACGTCCCATATTTTCCTACGGACCCTCTGGGACCGTCTAAACACAAATTCGGGTCCGTTCGCTAAAAATGTTGACCAAAGTCAAACTTAGGCTTTTAAGAAACTTTTAAGGAATCAAGTGAGCCTATTTCAATCCAAACTCTTTCAAAACCCAAACCAACCATCCCCGCAGGTCGTAAATCAGTTAAAGCAAGTGCGGGAAGTTTATTTAGGGGAACAGGGTTTTAAAAGCAAAATGACCGGTTGGGTCGTTACATTATCCACCTCTTAAACAAATGTTCGTCCTCGAACGGACATAGAAAAGTACCTGAGGTGCCGAATAAGTGTAGATATCTACTCCGCATGTTCTCCTCGGACTCCTAGGTCGCCTCCTCGACTAGTTGGCCCCTCCACTAGACTTTCACTGCTGAAATCCTCTTGGATCTTAACTGGTGATCTTGTCTATCAACAATGGAAACTGGGTCCTCCTCATAACCCAAACTCTCATCCAGTTGAATAGTACTGAAGTCCAACATATGGGACAAGTCGGCATGATACCTCTAGAGCATGGACAAGTGAAAAACTGGATGAACTCCCGATAAGCTGTGGAGTAGAGCAAGCTCGTAGGCAACCTCCCCAACTCGCCTCAACACTTCAAATGGGCCAATGAATCTTGGGCTCAACTTGCCCTTCTTCCCGAACCTCATAATACCTTTCATTGGCGAGACTTTCAAAAGGACCTTCTTGCCAACCATGAATGATAGATCACACACCTTCTGATCCATATAAAACTTCTGTCTGGACTGAGCTGTGCGAAGCCTTTCCTAAATCAACTTCACCTATCCAAGACATCTTTCACCAAGTTTGTGCCATATAACTTTGCCTCACTAGGCTCAAACCACCCGATAGGAGAACAACATCGCCGCCCATATAAAGCCTCAAATGGATCCATCTCAATGCTAGACTGGTCACAACTCTGCTAAAGGCAAGAACTAATCCCACTATCCTCCAAAGTCAATCACACATGCTCTAACATGTCCTCCAAAATCTGAATTGTCCGCTCCGACTGCCCATTGGTCTGTGGATGAAATGTTGTGCTAAGCTCCACGCGGGTCCCCAACTCACCCTGAATAGCTCTCCAGAAATGAGAAGTGAACTGAAGGCCTCTATCTGATATGATGGAAATAGGAACACAATGCAACCGGACTATCTCCCTAATGTAAATATGAGTCAATCTCTCCGAAGTGTAAGTGTTCACAACCGGTATAAAGTGTGCCAATTCGATCAACCTATCCACAATGAACCACACTATATCAAACTTCCGCAAGGTCCGGGGAAACCCAACTACGAAATCCATAGTAATGTGCTCCCACTTCCACTCTGTTATAGGCATCTGTTGAAGTAGGCCACCTGGTCTCTGGTGCTCATACTTGACCTGCTGGCAATTCAAACACCTAACCACATACTCCACTATGCATTTTTTCATCCTCCGCCACCAATAATGATACCTCAAATCACGATACATCTTCGTAGCACCCGGATGAATGGAATACCGCGAACTATGAGCCTCCTCCAGGATCCTCTCCCACAGAACATCAACATTAGGAACACATCAGCCTCCCTAGAGTCGTAGAATACCAACCTCACCAATAAAGAGCTCTTTGGCACTACCCTGCATCACTGGCTCTCTAAGAACTGCCTAGTGGGGATCATTAAACTGTCGGGCCTTGATTTGTCCCAATAACGAAAACTGAGCAACAACACACGCAAGGACTCGGTTGGGCTTCAAAATATCCAGCCTCACAAGTCTGTTAGCCAAGGCCTGAATGTCCAAAGCTAGTGGCCTCTCCCCTGCTGGAATGAATGCCAAGCTACCCATACTCTCTGCCTTCACGCTTACGGCATCTGCGACCACATTTGCCCTGTCTGGATGATAAAGCATGGTGATTTCATAATCCTTCAGTAGCTCAAGCCACCTACGCTGCCTCAAATTGAGATCACTCTGCTTGAACAAATGCTGCAAGCTGCGATGATCAGTATAAACCTCACATGATACCCCTTACTGATAATGCCTCCATATCTTGAGAGTATGAATAATCATGGCCAACTCTAAATCGTGCATAGGATAATTCTTCTCTTGAATATTCAGCTAGCGTGAAGCATAGGAAATAACTCGCCCCTCCTTCATCAATACACACCCAATACAACGCGTGAAGCGTCACAATATACCGTATAAATCCCTAAATCGAAAGGCAATACAAGAACTGGTGCTGAAGTCAAGGTTGTCTTGAGCTTCTAAAAGCTCGCCTCACAATCATCAGACCAATGGAAAGTAGCACCCTTCTGGGTCATTCTAGTTAGAGGCGATGCAATAGATGAAAAGCCCTATATGAATCGCCTGTATGAGCCTGCTAACCCCAGGAAGCTCCTGATCTCGGTCACCGAAGTAGGATGTGGCCAACTCTGAACCTCCTCAATCTTCTTGGGATCTACCTTAATACCCTCTCCTAACACAATATGCCCCAAGAATGCCATTGACTCTAGCTAGAACTCACACTTGGAGACAATGCATATAGCTTCTGATCTCGCAAGGTCTAAAGCACTACCCTCAAATGCTGCTCGTGCTCCCCCATGATATGGGAGTATATCAAGATGTCATCAGTGAAGACGATAACAAAGGAATCAATATAAGGCCTGAACACTCTGTTCATCAAGTCCATAAATGCTACTGGGGCATTAGCCAAGCCAAAGGACATCACCAGAAACTCAAAATGGCAATATCTCATCCGAAATGCTGTCTTCGAAACATCCGACTCCCGAATCTTCAACTGATGGTACCCCGACCTCAAATCGATCTTAGATAATACCCTAGCACCCTGCAATTGGTCGAACAAATCATCAATGCGTGGCATCTTGTACTTATTCTTGATGGGAGCCTTGTTCAACTAGCGTTAGTCAATGCACATCCGCATGGTCCCATCCTTCTTTACAAATAACACTGGTGCTCCCCAAGGTGAAACACTAGGCCTAACAAACACTTTTGCTAACAGTTCCTCAAGCTGCTCATTCAACTCCTTCAACTCTTTCAGAGCCATACGGTACGGTGGGATAGACATAGGCTGGGTGCCTGGAGCCAAATCAATACAGAAATCAATATCGCGATCCGGTGGCATGCAAGGAAGATCAGAAGGAAACACATCGGCGAACTCCCAGACTATTGGAACTGAATCAACCATCGGAGACTCTGCGGTGGTGTCTCGAACATAAGCCAAATAAGCCAAACACTCCTTCTTGGCCATTTGTCGAGCCTTCAGGAAAGAGATAACCTGGCTAGATATATCAACTATGGAACCCTTCCACTCCAACCCTGGCAACCCTGGCATTGCTAAAGTAACAGTCTTGGCATGGAAATCTAGGACGACATGATATGGAGATAACCAATCCATGCCCAGGATGATCTCAAAGTCGATCATATCAAGCAACAAGTGATCTGCTCTAGTCTCGAAACCATAGAATGTGACAACACAAAACTGGTAGATCTGATCTACAACCACATAATCGCCAACAGGAGTGGACACATGAACAGGACTACCCAAGGGCTCAGGAGCAATAACCAGAAAACGAGCAAACAGATATGACACATACGAATAGGTAGACCCTGGATCAAATAATACCGAAGCATCTCTACCGCAGACGGAAATAATACCTGTGATGACGTCATCTGAGGCCAACGCATATGGCATAGCCGGAAGGGCATAAAATACGGCTAGAGCGCTGGCTGGCTGGCCTCCACCTGACTGAGCAGTAGCTGGATGAGATCTCCCTACCTGGCCTCCACCTTGAGGACGGCCCCTACCAGTATGCCCTCCACCTCTAGGTGGTTGGGCAGCCAGTGCTGAAATTATAGGTTGCTGACCCTGCTGTACTTCCTTGACCCGAGGCCTGGGTAAGTATCTCCTCATATGACCAAGGTCTCCGCACTCAAAACAACCCTACGGTACGGTGACCTGCTACCCTGATGGCTGACCCTGATGGCCTGTAGACCCACTGGAAGAAGCTTGAATAGCCGGTGGACGGTATGAACTCTCCGGCATAGCACTGAAATAAGAATCAGAAGAACCCTGAAGACCTGAATACCCACCGGAGGAACCCTGAATAGCTAGTGGACGGTAAGAACTCTCTGGTATGGCTTAAATAGGGACGCGCCGGAGCACCCCGAGCAGGTGGTGGTGCTGAATATGGGTGCCTACTGGGTTGTTCCCTCCCAAACTGACCTCTCCCCCTAGCCGGGCAACCTCTGAACTCTTCGGAGAATCTAGCCCTCTTATCCTGCTGCATCTGCTCCATACCCCTCAGACGGTATCCCTCAATCCTCCGAGCAATCTCTACTACTAACTGATAAGGAGTCCCCATCTCCACCTCTCGGGCCATGTTGGTCCTGATGCCAGAATGCAACCCTGCAACAAACCTCTGCACCCTCTCTGCGTCAGTAGGAACTATCATCAATGCATGGCGGGATAACTCAGAAAACCTCGCCTCATAATCGGTCACGGACATCTGACCCTGCTCAAACTGATACCGCTGTGAACAACTAATTTTTGACCACACCCAAATTCTATACTAGTTTAGTGTAAATATTTCTTTTAGGTCTAATCTTAATATATTAAAACTTTCATCTTGCTCTTAATAGGTTTTATTTCATTAAAAAAAAATTACCACAAATTTCTATTTAAACAAAGAAAAAAAAATCAAATATATATGTACATATACTATACATACTTATATATATAAAAAAAAGCTATGGCATTTTATTTATTATAATTTAACTATAGAGTAAATATTGGATTTTTTATTTATATAATTTTCTTAATTATATATATATATATATATATATATATATATATATGTGTGTGTGTGTGTGTGTATTTTACCTTTATTTATTTATTTTAATTAAGTAAAATGTTAAAAAAGAAACAATAAAACTAATGAAAACAGATTGTATCTATTTTCGTTTCCCAACTTCCCCATTACACCACGTCCTTCCCCACAAATCCTAACCCCTCACGTTCCTTTCCCAATTTCCCCCACTCCCTCACGTTAAAAATTCCAACCACCATATCTTGAAGAAAGCCTTTTAAATTCTTTGGCACAAGGAAAGGGAGCAAAAACGGAGCAACAATAGAAAAGGAGAAAAGAGACAGAAGTCGAGAGGAAGAGTTAAAGTCACGTTTGAGTCTCTTAGTCCATAAGAAGCTCTTTGTCTAGATATTTTGTACCAAGTGCCCATTAAGGTTCTTTTCTCATTCCATTTTAAGTAATGTAAAAGTTCTTGGTTCTTTTTGTTCCCATGTGTTCTTTTTGGCAATAAAATATAATTTTGTTTCCACTGTCTTTCTTCGTAAATGTATATACAAAGGTGTGCTTATTTTGTTCTTTGCTCGTTTAGCATATTAAATTGATGATTCGTAAATTTGGATAATACACTATCTATTTCATTTCTCTATCACTGATTTAATATTTATCCCCTGCCATGCCATGTAATGCGTTGGATCTTTGTTAGCTAGCTCATTTCTTAACATTGCTTAGACTATTATGTTGTCTTTTCTTGATTAAGTTGATGCATAAATATTTACTATGAATTAATTGGGTGATGGAATTTAATTAGGACTAAATGGGTTTGGATTTAAATGATGGTAACGGTGAAGCATTTGGGGTCGTAGGAATTGGTGTTGTAAAGTTCGTTTTCCTTATCAAAGTAACTTAACAATTTGAGTTAGTTCCTAATCCTAGTTTTATCGTTTGGCCAGACTAATTTCAAACATTGTTTAGTGACTTTTTGGTAATTTTATAATCCTTTAAGTGGTTAGTTTTTACTCCATCACCAATCTTCCCCTTTACTTGTAATTAGCGTTGATGAGAGTTAATTCAAAAGATAAGATTATTAAGTTGTAACTGGTTGTATAAGTATGGACGACTTGATAGCTAAACCATATTGTAACAGTTACATATCTATAATCCATGACCTCACAGTAATCTCAAATTAGCATAGGGCAATAACTCTTGAATACTCGTAGATTGCTTTAGGCACGCTTTTAATCTATTATCATGATTATGTATACGTTCCCGTAACGTAATTATGATCCCCAAAATAAATCAAGGTATGCGTCCGCACGACTTTGGCCAAACAATCTTAATAACTTTTTTGTGTTATTAATTATGTACACGTATGCGTGACATGATTTTGACACATCATACAAAAGAGTACACGTACGCGTGACTCGTTTCAAGACAATTCCATAATTTCAAATAATCAAGCAATTAAAAGCGGTTTGAGGCAAAAGTGCATAAATTTCTCTAGAACATAAAATATCCAGAATTAGTCAAGCCAGGTATAATTATTAAAGCGACCGTGATAGAACCACGGACCTCGGGAGTGCCTCACACCTTCTCCCGGGTTAACAGAATTTCTTACCCGGTCTTCTGGTTTCGCGAACTTTAAACAGAGTCAAATTTTCTCGATTTGGGATTTAAATAAATCGATGACTTGGGACACCATAAATTATCTCAAGTGGAGACTCTGAAATAAATAAAAAATCCATTTCGATTAATGTCACTTAAATTAAAAAAACTCTTTTTTCCCTATCCCTCGAGAAAAAGGAGGTGTGACAGTTCGCGCAATTCTGCTGGGGAAGATAACCCAGAACTTCTGTTCAGGGTTTAAAATTCGAGCTTGTAATGTGATCTATACTTGGCTTTATTAATTTGATGTTATTACTGTGTTTTTGGGCCTAATGTGCTAATTGTCGCTTATTTACCGCTTTGATATTATTTAAATTGTATTAAACTATCTTCTTACGCCTCCCTTTTGAGTCTTCTGAATTTATGGTGCACACGTGCGCGTGGCCCACTTTTCTGTTAGAAGTCATACCAATTAGAATGAGGTTGTGTCATGTAACTAGGTCGGGTAGACTTTCGTGCTCCCGGTACGTTGTCCCCACCTCGACTCGAGCTGTCCGCTTGGGTAAGTCAGGTCTAAAACACTCCCCCTAGGATTTAAACCTAGAATAATATAGCCTCATGCCGGATCACTAGTAGGAACGTTTGTTTGCATCATGTGCATTTGACTTTGGGGACTCAACACAGGGGTTGGTCCGTCTAGGACAGGTGTACCCGAAAATAAAAGACCAACCTGATGCATCTTATGTGCTACTTGTGCATTATGTTTGATTCATCTTGTGCATGTTGACCGGTTTCTAAAAATAATATATAAAAATAAAAATAAAAATATAAAAATTGAGGGAAAACCAGAAAGGAGAAAACATGAAAGAGAAAATTTACCTTGTTTTAAAAACAAATCTCGGTATTTACCCTAAAAAATTATTACAAAATAAGCCCGAATTTTTCAAAAAGTGTCATCCTAGTCCTGAAACATTCATGAACTACGCGAGTCTGATTCTCGCCGGATGTGAGATACGTAGGCAATCTTAATCGAGTCTGGCCCACACTTTTTAAAAATCCAAATATATTTTATTTTAAATTCTTCTAAAAATCCAAAAATATTTTCATTCTTCTTCAAGAATATTTCTTTCGAAAATTCCCAAAACAAATTAAAAACCAAAAAATATTTTCTTTATTCTTTAGAAAACATCCACACAAAAAAAAGAGTTAGTTTATTTGCTTTATTCCTGATCTTTCCGAACTACGCAAGATTTGATTCATGTCTCCACATGATACGTAGGCAACCTACATCAGGTTCGATCGAATCATTTTGAAAATAAAAAAAAGAAGAGAGAGTGTTTATTCTAACATGCTTGTTGTTTTGAAATAAAAGCTAGTTAAAGGTGGTTGGTTTGTTGGTTTGCAATGGCGAGTCACGCAAACAATCCAAGATCCCTCGAAAGTAAAAGCATCTTCTCAACAAATGAAACAAGCACCACTATTGTTAATCCAAGGTCACGAAAAGGCATGTAGGCAAGTTAACGGTTAAAAATAAAAAATTAAGGCAAATGTGGGGTTAACTTTACCAGATTTGAGCAATAGGACATGGCCTGCTTGGGATGATTTGATGATGGGGAATTTGATCCAGCATTGAAAGCTATATTATCCATTGCCGCGGCAGAAGAGAAACAAAAAAAACGGGCGCTAACCCAGAAACTTTCCTGTTTACCGTGAAAATGGTAACAACAATTAAATTTGTAAATAAAATTCTAAAAATACGTGATCTATTCCCTAGCTAGTTTTTAGAGCAGTTGATGCTAAGAATGTTAAGTTTAATGATGGAGCTCGAGTTAAAAAGAGGCAGTAACTAAACGAAAGGGGGGCTGTTGCCTGGGTGCATAGATGGTCGATGGGACCTCGGGGTCGGCGTTAGTATCGATCTCGAACTATCGGGGGCAGTCGGGAATGGGATAATAGGCAGGGATATGATCAAGCAAGGCTCTATGTTACCAATATTGAGAAAAGTAGTGAAGAACAAATAAGAGAATGATAAATGCTAAAGCGGCCTCGGGCCAGTGAGAGCGAACAACTTAGAAGAAAAGGGAGAGAGAAATATTATTGCACTTGTGGAGAGAATGGAGCGACATCAACCCTTTACAAGGTAGGGCGAGTCCCCTTTATATAGGAGGGGAGACTCGGCTACAAGCAAGTGGAGATTAATTACAAAGTATGGCGATGGGATAGCTTGACGTGATGCCTCAGCATAGGCTCCGGATAGGCCGGGCCTGTCAGATGTATCCATGTGCCTAGGGGGATTCCCCCTACCCTGACTTCGTTTTTTGTTTCCTTCAAGTCGGGCTTTGACGAGCCTCGAGGCCGAGAACTCGGTCGCGGCCTCCTACCCTCGGGTTCCCGGGGCATGCTTCCGAAATGTCTTGATAGTGAGAAATCAAGTCTTCTGATTTCACCGCGTACACTTCCCTATCAGACGGGAGCCTCGGTAGCCGGTCTTGCTAGCTTTTCCGTCATTCGAGTCATTTCAGTGTATCATCCGAATGTTTTTACTTTACTGTCTTACATTCTGATGTAAACCCTTTTATCTTCTTTTTAAAATATTCAAATAAATAAAATCAATATTTCATCATCCATAAATGTCTCTTTTCTTAATCCTGTCACCTTTCTTATTCTTTTTTAAGTTCTTTAAATGCAGCTTTTAATAACATGACATGCTTGCGGACTTCGTGTCCAAATCTTAAAACACTGTCAGATTTCGAAATAATGAACCAGGAAGCATAATGTGTTGAAGATAAGGCTTGTACGAAAATAAACAAAGAATTGAAATGAAATTGAGATTCCCTCTTTTCGGATCATTGTTGAAGCCGAGATCGCTGATGAAGATTGATTCAAGACCCGATTGAAACATTGTCTTTGATAAATGAAAAGTGATTGGCCGAAGGCTACCATGGGTAGTTGTACAACAAAGAATGGCACATGCTTACAATAAAAAGTACGGCAACTCGTCCTGAGACATATTATCCCGCACCATGAAGAAATTAAGGAAAAAATTACTCCAAATTGCAAAGGTCCATATATTGTAACAAGAGTATTGCCAAATGGAGCATTGTACTTAGGAGACATCATAGGAAATGTCCCCGAGACAACAGTCAACGCAGATGCAGCCAAAAGTTAAAATAATTAACTCATTACTTGCGGTTAACATTTTCTGATTGGTATGACGGAGGCTTTCTTTCTCGCTACCCAAACACCATGAACCCTTTTGCAAACTCTTTGAATCGGTTCCCTCTCCTTGATTACCCTCTTTGGAATCTAGAATTTATTATTAAAAAATGGCAAAGAAAAGAAAGAAAAACAAAAAAAAGCAAAAGAAAAGAAAAAAAGAAAAAAAAAATAAAAAACAGAGTTCCCTGAACTACGTTCGACTTGATTCCAAAAGTATATATAGGAAGCCTCTCTCTGAGGTTCAGTCACACCAAAATAAAAATCCAAATTCCCCAAAAAGTGAAATTGGGGTAGATATTATAATGTTTCGGCAATGGTTTTGCTTGAAAGGTTCCAGAGTTGTAATTCAATCCAAATTCCTTTTACCCAAATCCTTTTCAAGTCCTTCCAATCAATCAACGAGAATGTTTAAAGATTAGAGGATACAATCATTTGGATCTGATACAATAAAAATGAGAGAAATAAAATAAGAGAGTCTTATTGGTAAAAACCCTTCCGGGCACCGTAAGGCGATGGTAAGTAGAGAAATTGAAATGAGAGAGTTTTTTTAGTGAAAACTCACAAAGATCACTACAAGGCGATGGTAAGAAGAGAAACAAGAGAGGTTAGCTGGTGAAAACCCGCAAAGGGAGCCACTGATCGAAAAGAGGATCCTCACAACTGTTCGGCATCAATAGAACCTTAGCAAGGTTTCTTGGTTTGAAAGCATGAATTGTGATGAATTTCTGAGAGTTGGATGGTTTACACAGATCAGGCATCCAGTCCAAGAGTCATGTCATGGTCATTGAAGTCTACATGTACTCCAGATAAATCCTTCTTTCCTTTACCCAAAAGTGATACCTCTCGTCTAAGTTTATTTGTCCATTTCATTGTTTTTTTCTTTGAATCCCTTTCGGTATAACTTTGTTCCAAAAATAAGGTAAAGAAAGGATGGCAAGACCGATTTACAGTGTTCTCGTTTGAAGCGAGCATATATATTCAAAAGGCGCCCAGCCTCGACAAGGGCATCAAGTCAACCCCGACTAGACATGATTGGCTGATGCTTTGAAATTGAAAAATTTGAAAGAAGTCAAAATTGAAATGCTCACAAAGGGAACAAAAAGTTGAAAAAGGTTAAGTACCACCATGGTAAAGTTTGGGAAAGCCAAAGGTTCTCTGGGGTCAAAATGAAATTGGTATTCAAGAAATAACCAATTGCAATTGAAATCATTAAAAAAGATGAGCCCAGATCAAGAGACTGAAATAATCAAGGCCACAAACCAACTACCATTTTAAAACTAACGAATCTTTCTTTGTTTAGAACAGGAACAAAATAATTTTAGAAAATAGTTCATGAAAAGACGAACACCACCGAGTGAATTTCTCAAATCCTTGATTTTTTTTCAATATACATGTAATTATTTTATTTTTAGTTTCATTATAGGAAACCAATACCCTATCTTTAACACAGGGTACTACATCCCCTGGTTGCATTAATTTCTGCCTACATAGGGTACGAACATCCCCTGGCTATATCATTTTATTGCCAATATAGGGCACAACATTCTCTAGTAGCATCTCAGACTACCACGAGCATTATTTATTGCCAACATATGGTACAACATTCCATAGTAGCATCTCATATAGCCAAGGGCCTCATTTTATTGCCAACATAGGGTACAACATTCCCTAGTAGCATCTCAGAGTGCCACGAGCCTCATTTTATTGCCAACATAGGGTACAACATTCCCTAGTAGCATCCCAGAGTGCCAGGAGCCTTACCTTTTTGCCAATACAGGGTACTAAATCCCCTGGTTGCATTACTTATTGCCAACATAGGGTACAACATTCCCTTGTAGCATCTCAGAGCGCCATAAGCCTCATTTTATGCAACATAGGGTACTACATCCCCTGGCTGTATTATTTATTGCCAACATAGGGTACGACATTCCCTAGTAGTGTCCTATGAGTGCCTCGAGCCTCATCTTATTTCCAATACATGGTACTACATCACCTAGTTGCATTACTTATTGCAAACATAGGGTACAACATTTTATAGTAGCATCCCGAGTGCCACGAGCCTTACCTTATTACCAACACAGGGTACTACATCCCCTGGGTGCATTACGTATTGCCAACATAGGGTACGACATCCCCTAGTTAGCATTTTAGAGTGCTGCGAGCCTTATTTTATTGCAAACATAGGGTACGACATTCACTAGTAGCATCCTAGAGCCACGAGCCTTACGTTATTGCCAACGCAGGGTACTACATCCCCTGGCTGCATTACTTATTGCCAGCATAGGGTACGTCATTCCCTAGTAGCATCTCAGAGTGCCACAAGCCTCATTTTATGCAACATAGGGTACGACATTCCCTATTAAACTCCCAGAGTACCACGAGACTCATCGTATTACCAACACTGGGTACTACATCCCCTCACTGCATTACTTTCTGCAAGCATAGGGTACGACATTCCCTAGCAGCATCCTAGAGTGCCACGAGCCTCATCTTATTATCAACACAGGGTACTATATCCCCTGGTTTCCTTCTTTCTTGTTAACACATGGTACAATATCCCCTATTATAAAGAAAAAAATGTCTTTTTCAATTCCTTACTCTGCAATAGCAAAGATACTTTAATGTGATTTCAATAACTCACAAAACAATTTTAGTGCAAATTGGAGAAGAAAATTTTTGCTCGTTTTGTTTGTTTGTGGTGGCTTGTAGGTTTTTCTGCAAAGCACGGATTGGATGTGCAAGAATAAAGATTCCAGCTCTTGCCAGAGAAAGTGGAACTTTTGATTGCAATACCAGCCGCAATCAGCTTTGACATAGGGCTCAAGATCCATCTTCTCATCATCTGATCAAGAAACAGGCATGTGAGAATATTTCACAGTCTTTTGCATCGAGAGCATCAAGTTTCATTCTAAATTCAATAGGAGAAGCAATTCAAGAATCAAGAAAAGACACCAGATGACATTTAGATAGGAATTTTGTAACTCTTAGATTTGAAGAGTATGTAATTTTCTTTTCATTTTGATGTAATAGTAGAAACGGCGGATCGAAATCTCAAAGGAACTTTACTCGACTCTCCCTATAAGAATACTCCATCACTCTTCTTTCACTTGAACTACACGTGACCTGATTCCCTTATAACCCGGGATATGTAGGCTGCCTAAAACCAAGGCTCGGTTGCATATTTTTCTTTTATCTTCTTCTTCTTTTCAAATAATAGTGAGGTCAAAAATCAGTCAGCTTGTTCATTTTCTTTGCCTGAAAACTCTTCATGTTTCCAAGCAAAGAGGGGCATGCTGCGAACAACTAATTTTTGACCAAACCCAAATTCTATACTAGTTTAGCGTAAATATTTCTTTTAGGTCTAATCTTAATATTTATTACTTTCATCTTGCTCTAATAGGTTTTATTTCATTAAAAAAATTACCATAATTTCTATTTAAAAAAAAAAAAAAAATCAAATATATATGTACATATACTATACATACTATATATATATATATATATATATATATATATATATATATATATATATATATATATATATATAAAGCTATGGCATTTTACTTTGTATAATTTAAACTATAGTGTAAATATTGGATTTTTTTATTTATATAGTTTCTTTATGTCTAAAAGTAAGTCGGTTAATATATTTATATATAAATAATTAAGTAAAATGTTAAAAAAGAAACAATAAAACTAATGAAAACAGATTGTATCTATTTTCGTTTCCCAACTTCCCCATTACACCACGTCCTTCCCCACAAATCCTAACCCCTCACGTTCCTTTCCAAATTTCCCCCACTCCTTCACGTTAAAAATCCCAACCACCATATCTTGAAGGAGGCTTTTTAAATTCTTTGGCACAAGGAAAGGGGGCAAAAATGGAGCAACAATAGTGCATGCGGTGAAATCAGGGGAATCTATATTCCGTCGTTAAGGTATATTCGGAATATCATGTCAGCACCTCGAGGTTATGGGATTATGATCGAGCTCCCTATCTCGAGGATCATCCGCGGCCCTGCAGAGGCTCCGAGGTTAAGGGATCTATCCGCGACCCGACAAAGGTTACGAAGACGGGAGACTCCCAAGGCAAGTAGCTAGAGTCAGTAGGCACTGATACCATGTCTAGCCGTCCCATCCCCGCATCTTTACATTTAATAGACCCTGTACTATATGGTATTTCCCCTCCTAAATAAGGGAAATCCATTCCACTTTGTAAGGGACTGATGTTTCTCCATTTTCTCCACAAGTGCAATAATCTCTCTCTCTCTCTCTCTCTCTTTTCTTTCTAATTTGCTCGTTCTCACTGGCCCGCGTCTGCTTTGATATCTATTGTCATCTTACTTGTTCTTCACTATATTGCTCAATATTGGTCGTAAAGAGCCTTTCTTAATCGTATCCTCAATTGTTATCCCATTCCCGGCCGACCCCAATAGCTCGAGCTCGACCCGAACCTGGACCCCGAGGTCCCCATCCATCAGCCCTGCATCCGGGCAACAGACCCCTTGGTTTGACTACTACCTCGTTTTAGCCTGCATTTCATCATTAAACTTAAAATTATTAGCATCAACTACCCTAACAACTAGCTCGGGAATAGATCACATATTTTTAGAATCCCATTTACAAATTCAATTGTTGTTACCATTTTCACGGTAAACAGTTTGGCGCCCACTGTAAGGCTAAATATAATAGTGATTATTTTCTTACTAATTTCATTGCACAAATACACATTATCTTTCGCACTTTTTCTTGTCCAAGATCCTTTGATTTCAAGTTAAAATGTCCTGCTCGGTAAGCAAAGTCAAGAACGACTACCCCAAAAATCACAACGGAAATGGTGTGGGAGTTCTAGCTGCTGGCGCGACACCGCAGGACCTCGACAACGCATCTGGATCGATTCAAGGGCACGCAGGCTTGCAAGGCGCACAACAGGTCGACGAAGCCTCGTGCATTGATGGTAGCATACAGCATATCGACCAACAGGAAGCTCAAAAAACCCCGACCTGGGAAGAATAAGAAGTTATTCTTCATGTTATTTTTGAAATGTTGAAGGCACAGCAGTTGGCTATCGCTCAGCTGCAAAGTCACCCAGAGACTCCCAGCGTAGTAGCGCCGAAAACATCTCCCTACGCCAAGCGAGTACCCGAGAGATCAACCCACAACGGATCGGTAACTGACCCCACTGCAGTAAGGATGCTTGGGGATCTCTTCGAAAGGATCAAGTCAGGTTCATGGAAGTTCATATAGCAATCATCTCCCGAGGAAGCGGTCCCGGAACTCGCTTCACGGAAATCTGGAATGTCGAAACTCCCCAGGTGCGACAGGACCTTGGATCCCTATGAGCGCACCACCGCTTACGCGTGCTCGTTCAAAGGTAGCGACCTCAAAGATGATGAGTGCAAGTCTGTCTCGTTGAGGAAGTTCGAGGAAACACTCTCGAAAAAAACCATGACACAGCGCCGCAGCCTGGCACCTGACCTAGCAAACCCACTTACCATATTAGCAGACCCCTTCATAGGAGCACACACTGATGTCATCAAAGTAGCGACGAAAGAGCTCGACACACCTGGGGCCAGACAAAGAGAGAGTGAAGCACCACAAGAAGTCGCATCTCGTTCCCTAATAGGACGAATGAGATCGCTCCCGGTTTCGGACGACTGGACAATCCGGGCCTTCACCCGAAGGTTAAACGAAACATGCCCCACGACTCCAGGACATTTCAAACGAAGCTTGATCAGATACCCAGCCGAGATCTGGTCAAATACCCACACCAGACACCAGCCACGGAGCAGGGTCGTAGACAACCACCCTAGAATCTCCTCTGGCTCAGTATATCCAAGTAGACTCCCGACAAAGAAACTAATGCCAAATAGGTGGAGGTACCATCCATGCACCACATATGCGAGGAACGACACAAGATGCAACCTACCTCGCAACAATAGGGAAATAGCCCGAAGACAACATCCTCGAGGAATCTCCAGTGGAACCAGATTCAACAAGGCACGGCCGGCAGGGGAACCCCGCCCAGCGGAGTACGATTTCCCCATTGCTATACCAAATATCGTGATCACCATAAGAGAAACCAGGAAAGCCAAACAAATTAGGCCTATTCGGCCAAGACCCCTTCAAAAGAACCACAACCCGACGTGGGAGCTGCAGAACGCGCACGGCCGCGGGGTCGAAAACGACCACCAGCTCAGAAGGATAACAGTCGTGCTACTCAATAAAAATCACCACCAATTATCATCGAGCGGTCAAACTCGAACCCAGCCCCAAGGGAGGAAAGCAACCAGGAATAATAAAGCAAACAAGCTGCAACGTATTACAACGACAGTGAAGGAGCGACGACACCCCCCAAGAACTCATGAAATGGAAAGTGAAAATCTTCATCGCCAAGGAAAAATGGTTCCGGGGAAATATTCCATAGGGCACCCTTACATCCAGAGAAAAGGACACCGAGACCTCACCGCGGTCTCACATTGACACATTGGTAACCCTACCCCTCGTTTAATCCATTTTCAATAAAATGTATGTTCATAGGTTTAGGAGATTCGATAAAGCACACCAACAATGTTGGACCAAAGTCAATTGAGCGGTCTGGACCAACGGACCAAATTGCTTTCGCATCTCAAATCCCCAACAGATTCCCCGATAGATTCCAGATGACGATCACCACAAAAACCATTCTCTTGATACAACCCGTCTAGCTCGGGCTGAGACGCCGAGCTCCTCACCATCAAGGAAGGCGCAGGTGTCCTATTCAAATGGCCACTGGCACATCGCCCGGAGATGGCATCAACCCCCCTTCGCCGAAAAAATGAAATCCCACGCAAAGGTAGGATTAAAATAAGGCGGCAAGGGGCAACACGTGACGAGAGAAAATTCCTCACCAAATAACGCATCGCCGACATCAATGTCTCCGCACTCAAATGGATCAAAGGATAAGTAGACACTACATCTTCGGCCAAACCTAATTGAACACAGCAGAAGGCCGTATTAGGGCTCGCACCTCGGAATGGCAAAAACATATCGAACCTTGAAATGTTACCTATACATCCCGCGGTGAGGAAGAATTACTTCACTCCTTCGTTATTTTTTCACTAACCTATATGCAGGCAATCAGTCGGGGCATTCAGAAGTTCTAACTCCACTCAGAGATCCAAGGCCTTAGAGGGGACCGTCGTGCTCTCATCCCTCGATCGGGCTTCCAACCCAAAAAGGGTCATGCCAGCAAGATTATTAGCGGAGCGGCATACACCCAGAGGAGGATCCGACGGGATCCAAGGCCTTTCTTCTACAATAAGATGAAGTGTGATGACCTTCTCTAAGGGATACCATCCCCTCGGAAGGGCCAAAATACGGCAAGCTGAGTTTCGATACTGAATCGTGTAAACGGATCAAATGATCGGAGGAGCCGTACCTTCGCAGGAAGAGCTCACAAAAATGAGACAACATGTATTTACAGCATATATTTACGCCAAGCAATAAAGAGTACCTTTTTGGCATTTCATAATTCGGAAAAGGCAATTTTACCATACTCGCGGCAAGGGCCTCTCCACCGAATGCGTCACGAGATACTCAGAGAATTAGCATCAGCAATTCAACACCCGCACGACCCCAGGATCAGAACTCTAGGCTCATGAAGCCCCCACAGGGCAGCTCCGATCTCACGAGAAGCGGTCTTCAAGATTAAAGAAACTTGATAACTCGGAGACTGCCATTAATCGCCATATGCTAGAAAACCCGAAACTGTAAGATCCCTAGCGGGTAGCCTCGACGTAACCAGATCTATTCTACATTACACAGACTGCAAGACCTCAACAGGCATGACAAACTGTAAGACCTCAACATGCATGAAAATCCCGAAGTTTAGGCTATACGTCGCATTTGTAAGAATCCCTAAAGAGCATACCCTCGGTGTAGACACCTAAACTATCATTTGGGATCAACGAAATGGCTACGGTCAAACACATATGACTAAGGTCAAAATGGCTGATACATCCAAAATAACACAACTCGGGGATGCCCAACCTTCGCTAAACAAAATTGCAGGCCACTGCTTTGAATATACTTCAGAAAGAATCGGTTAAAACAGGCTTCCCTCAACAGGCAAAAACGAGCTTCGACCGTGTCGGCTCCAAATTGCAAAAGAATCGATCTACGAGCTATGAACCTTCTGAGGTGCTCAAAACATCACCAACAACGACTTGAAATCGAGGTTCTTCCAGAACCGATGACGGGCCAGGAATAAATATTTCAAAAGACCTTAACGAGCGGAAAAAAGCCTACAAAAAAGATCACAAGCAAAAAAAGCATAAGAGCCATTGTCGCCAGCTAAGCAAGCCTCCGGGCCACATATTAAAAGGTCTCTACGACCAAACAGCGTAAGAGCCATTGTCGCCAGCTAAACAATTGACAACTTGAGGATTAAAATGAGCTCGAATCGTAACCCAATTCGGAGACCAGATCCAAAATAGTTAACTGTGCAAGCCTCCAGGCAACATATTGAAAGGTCTCAACGACCAAAAAGGGTCAATTAAAGCTCGGATCGCAACGCAACTCGGAGACTCGACTCGAAATGGCTAAATTACAATGTACCTAAGGGCACGGCATAAATGCCACTATCGCCAGCCGAGTGAACCTTCGGGCCACCCATCTGTAAGGTCACTTCGACCCGAAACACAAAAGGCCATCGCCGTCCGCCTATGCAAGCAAGAAAGAACTTTAGGGTTAATTAAATCTCGAATCACAACGCGACTCGGAGTCTAAACCCAAAGACAGTTAAAGCATGCAAGCCTAAGGGCAAATACGGGATCAAACTGACTCGATTGAAACTCCAACAAGCAGAAATACAGAAGATATAAGTTGCGGGGTTTCCCCTCTTATTGCTACATATTGACGACGAAGCACGACCCCAGCCCGCGTTGAATAATGAAAGATATATATACACAACAAAGAAGGCAGGGAATGATCATTTCGCTCTTTTCTGGCAGTTATAGCCTGCCGGTCTCCTCCTCCTCATCCTCGGCATCAGACAATATGAACTTGGCATCGTACTCCTCTCTTTGGCTTGCTCGATCTCCCCCGAAAGGTCAAAGCCCCTGGCGTGAATCTCCTCAAGGATTTCCATCTAGGATCTGCACCTCGCGTACTCCTTACTATTGTTGGCACGATCGAGGGTTTTCTGTAACTCGGCTTTAGCAACAGAAACGCTCCTCGAATAAACTGCCATTTTCTGTACCATCCTGGTATTTTTCATCAAAAGTTTGGTCTGGACATTCACCACCTTGGTTTTTCCCTTGAAAGCTCAAATGAAAGTCTCACGATCATCTCCGCCCGAGTAGAATCATTCACATGGGCGGCCTGAATTTGCACCTCAAGAGTAGAAGCCCCAGCCTGAGCCCTCTCTTTGGCCTCAGAGTGGGCATTCACATGCGCCTGTAGCTCGATGAATTCATGTTTGGCCTTGCCAACCTCGCCCCAGAGTTGTTCTTGCTCATCCATCTTATCCTTCAACTGAAACAGCAACATGTCAAGACGGCAAGACAAAAAAGGAATACACGCCGGTGCGAGATGTAGAATACGTATTTCTCCAAGAGGACCTCCCGGGCCCGATTCTAATCCACCTAACACCGTAAGGAAACGAGCTTGCTTTCCTTTGCCAGACAAAGAAGCCTAATGGATTTCTCCCTATCTCGAGCACCCCGCAATGTGGCCTCGCAATGAAGCAGTTCGGCTTTGAGCCTGTCAAAAGACTAAGAAATAAAGCCAGGTAAACATCCGACGATGCGCCAACTTCGGAAGATTGTCGGTCGGCCGAACTGCTTCCCCTTAACCACTGCGAAGAAGGCACCTCATGACCGGCCTTCTCGCACCCCGAGCATCTTTCCTCTTTTCAGTGTTCCTTGACCCCGGGGCCAGCAGTCTCTCCTCCTCCTTCGGGGGACTCGACCTCGCTCTGAAAAGACTCCCGGCACCTGCAGCAAACAAATTAGATGATCTAGCGAGAACGAAGTTGCCCCTTAGGGGAGCAAGACGTCGGACACATACTGTGGTGTTTCGCCTCCCATCTCCCTTTTGATAGATCTCGCCACTGGCACCTATCGTAGGCTGAGCAAGCTGCTAGCTTACGAGACCATTCGGCTAAATCAGGGATCTTATCGGGCAACCAATGAGTTGCTACAAACAGAGAACAAAAAGATACCATTACGGGGCCAACCCCATACCAAGTTAAAAGATAGCTCAAATGAAGCACTTACATGTGAGGTTCCATCTCTTAGGGAATGGCAAATATTCTTTGGGGATAACATCGGTCGTTCAGATTCAGATGAACCGATTCATCCATCCACGGTCCTCATCCTCCTCGCCGCCGACGACGGGAGCTCAGGTGGATCTACACTGAAGAGCAATCAGGCCCCGATAGTGCAATGGCTGATACAACCTCACGAGGTAGCTGAGGGTGAATTTTATCCTAGCCTTGTTTGCAAAATATCTCATCGACTGCACTATTCTCCAAAGAAAGGGATGGACCTCCGCCAACGTTACTTGATATTTCTTGCAGAAATCAAGCACGACCAGGTCCAAGGAACCCGGCGCGAGAACATAGATATACACACTCAAGAATCCCTCAACATGTGTCATGATACTCTCCTCGGGGGAAGGTGCTCGCAAAATCACACCTTCCCCCCATCCGCATTCCTTCCTGATCATCTCGAGGTTTTCCTCCCTCACTGATGAAATAATCCTCGACACATGCTTTCAATGGCTTGGAACATTGGGAGGTCTCCCCAACATGACAGCCTTCTTCGAGGCAGGGCGCCCCGAGTCTCGTTATCTCGATATTGGGGAAAAGCCGCTGGTACCAACCAAGGGCGGAGCGGAGCAGGAACTCCCCTCCATCCGAGGAACAGTCGTCGAAGCGGTGGCCATGATTACAATAGAATAAGGGGAAGAAGATGAGGATCCATGCAAAATTTTTTTGAAACAAGGGAGTGAAAGGACTCGCACAAAGCTCCAGGCTCTGCAGAAGAGATAGGCTTATTAAAAACTGCAAAATCGTCGCTTGAAGGGTGGACGAGCAAATATATAGAGGCTAAGTGACAACTGCTCGTTTTCCTAAAAGGGCCAATTAATTCTGGCCACGGTAACGTCACCTTCTCCTTGGGGAGTGCACTAGCAGAATCATTCTAGGATCCCACATAACTCGTAAAATTGAAGGTCCTTGGGAGATCCCCGACGTCATAATTATTGATTCGGGAGGAACTATCGATCCCACCTTGGGACGTGGCTGGTCTCGGGGCCCCTGGTCTGCTCCACAAAAAAGCCCCGAAGGGCCGGTGCCGGAACACAACAACAAAAGAGCAAGGAGAAAAGTTAACAGGATAAAAGCTCCTTTTTATATACATTAGCAAATAGAGAAAACATCTTTACACTATTTGTTTTCCGGGGGGAACACATGAAGCAAAAAGAGAGGCATACAAAAAGGGCTCGGAGACTACTCCTCGCCACTATCGCTTTCACCCTTATCAGGGGAAATCAAGAGCGCTAGTCTTCCCTCTGCCACACAAGCCTCCTCCAGGTTGGCAGACAGCTCAATGCCTCTGGCCTCGAGTTCCTCCAGTATCTCCCTCTTCACCTCCGTTTTGGCATGTTCGACGGCTCGGATCAGTTTCTGCTCGGCCGCCAGGGATATGTCACGAACCATTGTATGCGCTGTGGCCGCATCCTCCTTGTAAGAGGCAGCATCTCATTCAGCCTCAGACTTAGCCACTGCCAAAGTAACGATCTCCCTGCGAGCATCCGTGAGAAGATCTCGGGACATCGTCAACTCTCTGACTGCGGCCTCGTTTCGCTCTTTCATCCCAGAGACCTCCGATTTCAACTGACTAATATGCGAGTTACTCTACTCAACCTACGAAGAAGGGAAAGTCGACGAATACATGAATCCAGAACATGTGCAGATATGAGGTAAAAGGGGGGGCATGAGTGAGGCAGTATACCTGAGCAGCAAGAGTGGCCTTCTCCTGAAGTGCCGCCTCCAAGGCAGTCCGAAGTTCTCTCAACTCTTTGTCTCTCTAGACACGACGAACCTCCGAGTCCTTCAGCTTCGAAGCAACGTTATTACGCTCCTTCTCGTGGAAAATAAGTTCCCCTCGAAGCCGAAAAATGGCATGATCATACATCTCCTTACACTGTGGAACAATGAGAAAGTTAAGAAGAACGGCGAATAACGCCTGAGTACGAAGAGGAATGCGCAAGGGAAAACTATCGCTTGTTGCATGGACTTATCCGCCACCTTAACGGCGCCAGAAATATCGAGATTGGCATTGTCGATTACACCATCAAAAATGTTGGCGATAAAATCTCCCCCTTTTGAAGGAGTACCAGTTATGACGCTGACCATCCTTTCAGCATCCCTCAGCTCTCCCAACGAGACCGAAAAGCCCAAAATAAAGTCGTTCGGTTTGCCAATTTCTCTAAATAGCGACCCATGCTCCTGGACGGCCCCAGGCTCCGGACCCTCAGGATCAATGCTAAGGGCCTCCTAGCATAAGCTGCATCAGCATCCTCTTCAAGGACCCTCTGCTCACCAGCCCAGCCAGAGCCAGCCGTCCCGGATTCAACAGCCTCCAGTCGGGCCACCTGTAAATCTCTTGCGTTGGACCTTGTTCTTCTCCTCAACGGACTACCATCATCATCCTCCCCCTCGACGTCAAGATTCGACCTGAAGGTTATGGAGGCAGTCATATCAGGTCGGGCAACGGCTTCCCTGCTCTTGCTTTCTTGTTCGTATCAGGCCCAAATGCCTTTACTTCACTAACGAGGGGCGGCCTCATTTTCATATTCTCACCAAGGCCTGCGCCAACACAATAAACACGGTACATTTTTGCTAAGGGCTTGGAAGGAAACACAAAGTACGAAGTACAGGTGGTAAAGGAACCTCACCAAGATTTTTGGCCACCAAACGCTCCTTAGCCATGACGGTCCAAGACCGAATACGGTACAGGAACTTTTCATCCAAACGCCTTATCCATCCCGACAAAACTGGGACCACCTATGAATGCCAAACAGCGGCTGGAGAGAGCACAAAGAGGTTATCATGACAAATGAAAGAGTAATTCAGAAGTGAATAAAGGGAAGTTCACTTACGTCGATCGTTCTACTACTCTGGAAAGGGCATCCTCCGGGCCGTGATGATGTCCAAGGTCCTCACTGGGATAAACCTGCCCATCCATCCTCGGTCCTTCCCCTCATCAACGCTCATGAAAAAAGACTTTTTGGACCGATGTCAAAGCTTGATTAATCCTCAATACAACCGAGGGAGGTACAGTCTGATCAAATGGCTAAGGGTGAAAACTTCGCCTCTAACCCCTTCGGTGAAATAGTTAAGCATTAACACTATCCTCCAAAATGACAGATAGATCTGACCAAGGGTCACCTGATATCGGGCGTAGAAGTCAAGAATAACCGGGTCGACTTCCAAGGGGGGAGATTCGACGGACTTATCAGGGCCCATGGTGAATGGGTAAGTGTATATGTGAAGGAAGCCATCCTTGAAGTCGGTAATGTTATCATTGGGGCTGGGGATCTCTATCTCCACAGCCTCTCTCCATCGGCAGTCCTTCCTCACTTTGCTATCATTGACCACGATGCTAACATATCGAGACACGTGCTCGCACTGACCCGACATAGATGATGGAGTCTCGATGTCAAAATCCTGCGATGTATCGAGATTAGGAGGAGTCCATTGCACTAAAGTAGGAACCGATTTGTTTCCCCCTCAGTTATTCGGGACGACGACGCAGTCGGGGGACCATCCTGGAAGTCCTAGCCATGAAAAATGATAAAAACCCTTCTGTGAAAAGAGGAAAGGATATCAAGTAGTAAAATTCTAGTTCGCAGATTTACAAGAAAGGTGAAGATAGGAAGTATCTAGCAACCAGTGCATTTATAGGAAGCACTGGGGAAGTAGAAGTGACAAGCCTACGGCAGTTCGTGGGTTTCTCGATTACCGCATCTGACGACGTCCCTGTACGGTTCTCTGGGGCATGCATTTAATGCTCTTATACGGTTGACGACATGGCAACACTGAGCTCGAGATGACGATTCAATATTTGTTTCCTATTACTTCATTCTAGGAAATGCGGAGACTATCTGTATGTGGTGAAATTAAGGGAATCTATTGCCCGCAATTAAGGTATATTCGGAATACCATGTCAGCACCTCGAGGCTATGGGATTATGATCGAGCTCCCTATCTCAAGGATTATCTGTGGCCCTGCAGAGGTTCCGAGGTTAAGGGATCTGTCCACGACCCAGCAAATGTTACGAAGACAGGGGACTCCCGAGGCAAGTAGCTAGAGTCAGTAGGCACTAGTACCATGTCTAGCCGTCCCATCCCCGCATCTTTATATTTAATACACCATGTACTATATGGTATTCCCCCTCCTATATAAAGGGAATCCATGCCACTTTGTAAGGGACTGATGTTGCTCTATTTTCTCGACAAGTGCAATAATATCTCTCTCTCTTTTTTCTTTCTAGCTTGCTCGTTCTCATTGGCCCGAGGCCGCTTTAATATCTATCGTCCTCTTACTTGTTCTTCACTATATTCATCAATATTGGTCGTAAAGAGCCTTGCTCAATCGTATCCTCAATTGTTATCCCATTCCCAGCTGACCCCAATAGCTCGAGCTCAATCCGAACCTGGACCCCGAGGTCCCCATCGATCAGCTCTGCATCCGGGCAATAGTCCCCTCGGTTTGACTACTACCTCGTTTTACCCTACATTTCATCATTAACCTTAAAATTATTAGTATCAACTTCCCTAACAACTAGCTCGGGAATAGATCACGTATTTTTAGAATCTCATTTACAAATTCAATTGTTGTTACCATTTTTATGATAAACAAATAGAAAATGAGAAAAGAGACAAAAGTCGAGAGGAATAGTTGAAGTCACGTTTGAGTCTCTTAGTCCATAAGAAGCACTTTGTCTAGATATTTTGCACCAAGTGCTCATTTAGGTTCTTTTCTCATCCCATTTTAAGTAATGAAAAAGTTCTTGGTTCTTTTTGTTCCCATGTGTTCTTTTTGGAAATAAAATATAATTTTGTTTCCACTGTCTTTATTCATATATGTATATACAAGGGTATCGTCAAACCTCGACGAATTTATTTGATCTAGAAATGGTTGATTTTGATGTGTTAATTGGAATGGAGAGGTTAGCCTCTGCTATGCAAATGTTAACTGTCGTACAAAGATGGTTAGGTTTCAGTTTCCTGGTGAACCCATCATTGAATGAAAGGAGAACATTGCTATGCCAAAAGGTAGGTTTATTTCCTATCTTAATGCAAGGAAGATGATCTCAAAAGGTTACATTTATCATCTCGTTCGCGTTAGGGATGCGGAGGCGAAGCCGCCCACTATACAATCAATCCCTGTGGTCAATGGATTTCTAGATGTTTTCCCATATGAACTCCCAGGCCTTCCTCCTGAAAGGGCTATTTAGTTTAACATTGATATGTTGCCTAACACTCAACCCATATATATTCCTCCATACAGGATTGCCTCGGCAGAGTTGCGAGAGTTGAAGGCACAGTTGAAAGACTTGCTGGATTAGGGCTTCATTAAGCCTAGCACTTCACCTTGGGGTGCGCCAGTTTTGTTCGTGCGGATGAAAGACGGGTCGTTAAGGACATGTATCGATTAACGACAGTTGAATAAGTTTAATATAAAGAACAAGTATACACTTCCAAGGATTGACGATCTTTTTGACCAACTCCAAAGTGCCAAGTATTTCTCCAAGATTGACTTACGTTCAGGGTATCATCAGGTGAGGGTTAAGGAGAATGATATTCCAAAGACAGCCTTCTAGACAAGATATGGGCACTTTTAGTTCTTGGTGATGTCGTTCGGGCCAACAAATGCCCTATCATCTTTTATGGATCTGATGAATAGTGTATTCAGGCCCCATCTTGATGTGTTCATAATTGTATTCATTAATGACATTCTGGTGTATCCACGTTCTGAGGCGGAATATGCGGGCCACTTGCAGATAGTATTATAGATGCTTCAGGATTGTAAGTTATATGCTAAGCTCTCTAAATGTGAATTTTGGCTGAACTTAGTAGCATTCCTTGGCCATGTGATATCTGACAAGGGTATTAGTATCACACTCAGAAGATTGATGCAGTGTTGGCCAAGACCTACAACACCATAAGAAGTCTGCAGCTTCCTAGAGCTAGCAGGATATTATAGGGTGTTTGTAGAAGGTTTTTCCTCTATATCAACTTCATTTACTAAGTTAGCATAAAATGCTACCAAGTTCTAGTGGTCTGATGCTTGTGAACGTAGTTTTCAGGAGTTAAAGAATCGATTGATGTCCGCGCCACTGCTCACTATCTCTGAAGGAACAAAAGGTTATATGGTATATTGTGATGCCTCAGGTATATGTTTGGGGTGCGTATTGATGCGGCGTTGGAAGGTGATTGCTTATGCATCAAGATAATTGAAGAAGCATGAAAAGAATTATCTAACCCATGATTTGGAATTGGCTGCAGTAATATATGCTTTGAAGGTATGGCGGCACTACTTATACTGTCACGACCCAAACCGATGGCCATATCTTTTCATATCATACTATCATAGATAATCGAGCCGGGGAGGCTGCCCTGAAATAGGTAGAATACAACATGTAATACTAATCTATACATAAGACATACGGGCCTATAAGCCCAAAATAATCACACGCACACTGAATATAGGCTGACAAGACCATACAATATCTTACGTATATGACATCTATCTACAAGCCTCTAAGAATACGAAATTTTCATAAAGGTCGGGACAGAGTCCCTCCATACCAAACAATATACATCTAAATCATACTAACCAAACAAGCAACTCCGAAGCAAATGGAGCGCACCAACATCTTCCACTGAGCTAATAGCCTACTTGGAGGGCTCTCGCGTTGTCTATCGGGATTTGCGGGGATGAAACGCAGCATCCCCAGGAAAAAAGGACGTCAATACGAATAATGTACCGACTATGTAAGGCACATAAATAAGTACATAACAGACATTGAAGGAATATAGAGTAAATGACTCAACCTGTAAGTCTGGAAAACTTTGTAAATCATGAAATAATTATAGTGTCATGCATATACGTATGAATGTCATGTCGTGCATAGGTACATGTTTCATAACATCATCAGGCCTCTGAGGGCATCCCATCATATCATCTCGGCCACTGTGGGAAAAATCATCAACGTATACCAACTGATCAGGTGGTGGTGCGTATATAACGCCGTAACCTTTTCCCATATCATATATACATATATACACATATAAATACGCGTATATAACGCCAACTGGTCATGGGTCAATGTACATGAATACAATGTTGAGACCCATGAACAAAAGATATAATAATAATTCATATGGGAAATCAAGAATATAGACACCCCTAGTATTTCTATGAATAGAGTTATTTATAAAAGGTGCGTATTTCGCTCGTTTCACTTGTATCGTATGGATCATTCCAAAAAGAAAGAAGAGATAACCTTAACATACTTGGAGTAGGGAAAAATCCTATGATATTCTTGGAAAAGGTTGCACCGTATTCCTTAAGAACCGTAAAATCTTTCGTTGCTAAGGTGCTAATAATTTCTCGTTGGAATTGTTTTGTTGCAAGAAATTTTGTTGGAATTATGTTGAATTAAGTTTAACGTCTTTCTTGGCCAGCAGTATCCCAAATCTGAGCTTTAATAACTTTGTTATCAATATTGAGACATTTGGTAGTAAACTCAATGCCAACTGTAGACTTAGACTCTAGATTAAATTCAATTTTAGTAAACCTTGAAAGCAGATTTGATTTAACCACACCTGAATCTCCTATCAACACTATCTTTAATAAGTAATCGTACTCATCATCTGCTCTATAACCTGTCATCTTTGAAAATACTTACTTTGTTCGGTGTTTTTTTGGTTAAGGAAAAGGTAAGTAAATCAGAGAACTAAGCTTCAATTGTTTCTTAAAGGCGGAGAAATGGGCTTGGGACTCTTGTCTGAATTAGGAAGAAGGTTATTTGATTTATTAATTGATCAAATGAAGCCAAACTTACTAAATGTCTTACACGTAAGTGTTATATGTATATTTCTTTAGATGGCCACCTTTTAGTCAAGATTGTGAGCCATTTACTTTGAATATGGAGCTGCCATATCACGTCATTTAATTCTTATTAAAGATATCCCTAATTAATCTATTAATATCCCATTACCCAATAATTAATCAATTACTTGTATAATTAAAAATTATTTCAAATTATATAAAATGATACCCACATTTAATACACTTTATATACTTTACTATCATGGCCATGTGGTACCTTGTGTAGTACTAGGTTATAAATACTGTGTATTTTAGCTCGGGCAGTATTTTTCCCAATATGCCAAAGTTGGACGAAAAATTCATTTTCTTTGACTTACTTCCCTTCTCATCTTCACGAATTTACTCATCATTTGTTTAAAATAGAATAATCCTTATAATCTCCAAATAATCTTTTTCCTTGGACTAATATCTATTACCTTACGACAAAATCAACGTACAATACTACAGGGTGCAACATCGTCATAATTTAATACTGCGAGACTTGATATTGACGCAATATTGCTATGATGACCCAAAAGGTTATCACTTGTGTTGCAAGTAAATTCAGTGTTCCAAGGCCTTAAAACCCTCTCTTTTTACCTCTCATCGACTTGCGTGCTTGGTCCGGACTTATATCCGGAAAGCCTTCTATGTGGAAATATAAGAAATAGAAATTTCTAAGAGTTAAAATTTTTGATTATGGTTGACTTTGGTCAATATTTTGAGCAAACGGATCCGGATTCGTGTTCCGACGATCTCGGGAGGTCCGCAGTAAAATATGGGACTTGGGCGTATACCCAGAAATGAATTCTAAGGTCCCAAGCCTTAGAAATCAATTTTTAAAAGAAATTATTTTACTGAATTATCTAAGAAATGATGAAAAGAATTAATGTTTGAAACCATTGGTATCGGGCCCATTTTTTGGTTTCGGAGCCCGGTACAAACTTGTTATAGTATTTAAAATATAATTGTGAAGTTTGGTGAAAAACGGAGTTTATTTGACGTGATTTGGACTTCCGGTTGAAGAGTTATGAACTTTGAGTGTTCTTGATGAAAATGTTGAGTTTTGAGGTTTAATTCATGATTTTACATGTTATTTTGATGATGTGATCACACGAGTAGGTCCATATGATGTGTTTGTGTTAGTATGCACATTTGGTTTGAAGTCCCTAGGGCTCGGGTGAGTTTCGGGTAGGTTTCGGGATGTTTTAGGCTTAAAACATATTTGTTGCAGGTTCAGAGAAGTTGCAGATCTCTGAACCCGCCAGTGCAGTCCGCAATGGTTTTGTGCTACCGCGGAGGGGCCTTTGCAGCCGCAAAGGATTTTGTGTGGTCTGTGATGGAGAGACTTTGCGACCGCACTCGATTTTGTGCGGTCCGCAGTGAGGAAGAATCCGCAGGTTCACTGGTCTGAATTCGGGAGCTTATATCTTTTGATCTACAAAGAATTTTGAAATGATTCAAAAACGAAAGTTTTAGCCCTTCTGTCGTGCCCTTTTTTTTCTCGCGAAATCGGGTTTATGACATTTGGGAGATAACTCGTTCCCTTTCGGGAATTGAGTTTTGAATTAAAGAGTCGTCACCTAATGATTAAAGTGCATTAGGACACTAGGAGGGGTTTGTTTTGAGTAACCAGAGATTGGGTAAGGGCTTGAAATTATCCCAAGGGGAAGGTGTTAGGCACCCCTCAAGATCCACTAGTATGGTTCCCGACCAAACTATTGTTGTGACTTAAGTGCAAATAACACATAGGCAAATAAAGGCTTCAAATAAGAGAGGATTTTCACGTAATGGTTACAAATAAACAAAAGTAAGAAAAATGAACTATAAAGAGTTGATTTTCTTAAAAGAAATGGTTTAAAAAGATTTATTAGTAATATGGATCACCCCACACAACATCTGGTAATCACTCCTCAGTGAGGGGCTACACGTGATGTTATCGCGTGGTCATCATATCCATATCTACCCTTTCCCACCCCATTAAGGTATTAAAGCGCAGAATGGTCTCGTTTACTTATTGCATGCTATTACCCGCCCCAATCCTATCAGCCCCGGAGGCACTTGGGACTGCTAATCCAAAAGGGAGGAGGTATTGGGCTTATTTGTGGTTTCGAAAGGTAAAATACAAAGGCGATAAAAATACACATATAGCAAATTTGGGGAAGCATATAAACAAATAGAAGGGCTCAAATAGACCTCCTTTAAACCAAAGAAAGCACATAATGTAACATGACTTGCGTGTTCTGTTAAGGGTCTGATTAAAGCTTAAAAGGTTGAGGTAGACTGATTTATTACATAGTTCAGATAAAAAGCCTGAATCAGGCCTGCTTGTTGGTTGTAGCTGATAAAGAGTCTGATTCAGTTTATAAACTTTCACCCTATGGCTTGCCTAAGTGTTAGACGAAGACCCTATAGGCATGGTATCTACTGATTACAGAAACAATGAAGTAAACATGAATACATACTGATTTAAGAAAAAAAAATCGTTTGTTATTAAAGAAAGGTGAGTTTTAGCAAAAACAAAGCATGTGTCACTGTTACTGGTTTTAAACTTATAAGTGAGTGCAGCGGTTCAGATTCGATTAAAGCTCCTATAGGCATGCTTTCTATGTGTTGTCGATTTTGGACACTTTTATAAACATAGTAAAAAATGCAGAAATCCTATAGGCATGACATCTAGATGTTGAATTTTATATGAACATGATATCTAATTGCAGTCGGTTATTTAAGACCTATAAACATGTTTGCTTAATGAAAAGTGGATATGCAAGATTCAGAAAGACCTATAGGCAGGATATCTATATGATATGCAGAAATTCGGAAATAAACTATAGGCATGGTATCTATATGGGAATGCAAGATTCCTATAGGCATGGTATCTATACATGAGAATGCAGAAATTCTTAGAGACTTGGTATTTATATGAGAATGCAAGATTCCTATAGACATGGTGTTTATATGAGAATGCAGGAATTCATAAACTCCTATAGGGAGGTTATCTACCCTTTTTTGTATACATGGTTACCCTTCCCCTTTCACTAGTCATCCCCAAGAGTGTTATTACAAAGTTATTTACATCCCATAAAGAGTAAAGTAAAGGAAAATACATCAGAAATTAAAAGTACAACCCAAGGAGAGCCTGATTCAGACTTCCTGTCTGAAGTATGAAGTAAACCAACTCCAAAAGATCTTTTTGAAAGCCTTTCTCTCATTTGGATGTGTCAGAGTTCCCTAAGAGTTTTATAAGAACTCCGGGCAGTGCTTACACCCAAATGTATCACCAGAGTAAGCCATAGTGCAGTGCGGAAGGGCCAGCCCTCAGGTGTCCAAGTTCAGAGGGAACTCAAGGTCCCACGGCAAGGCTCACAAGAGGGGGGCAGAACTTAGGGACTAAGAGAGAGTGCAAGTGCAGAAGTAGTATTCTGAAAGAGGAAGGGAAAAGGGAAGCAGCTTAAATCAGTACACATAAAGGTATAGGGGTATGGGGAAGTTTCAAGAGGCAAAAGAAAAGCAGACTGAAGGGCATACCCAGCAATGGGAGATGCTGGCACACCTTCCAGCCTGTTTGCTTAGAGGTCAAGGCCCCAGGGGTTCAAACTTAATTCATGGACAACAACTTACATTGCCATGTCTTAAGTCACACCTCAAAACACATAGCGGTGATAGGGGAATGAGGGTTCATACCAAAACACACATAAGGAAATTAGTATGCCAATTTAAGTGCTGAGATATACAGAAATAGCAGGTGAACATGGATACAAAAGCAGTAAATACACATTGTTGTGGTGCTAAGAATTAAATCCAAACATACCAGTTTTCAGGGAAACAAGTAAAGAAAAGCAGTAGGTCTTGTAAAATAGGCCACAGTGCAGACAAGAAGAGAATATTATGATGAGAGAGTATGAGTTTGGAAGGATTCTGAAGTGTCTTGTTTGTGAAGAGGGTCGTGCCTTTTATAGTGCAAAGTCAGGCAGAAATAAGGTAAGAAAATAGTTGAGGAACTGATTGTCAATCAATTATACAAGACTCCCTTTAATTAAGGGATTCAGATTCAAACGGGTAAAAACCATTTAAGGAAAGAAATTGAGTAAGCACTTTGTGCACAACATGCAATTAGGGGAAAATACATAAAAGGTTATTAAGGACATGGTTTTGAAGTACACGGTTGTACAAATAAGTTAAGAAAATCAATTAATATCCAGTAAATCAAAGGTCAAGGATTTTTGTACGAATGAACCGAGTCAAGAAAGGTGAGAAAGGTTTTAACTCAAGGGAAATCAATAATCAATGGAAAGGAATCAATCAGACCATATTTAGAGGGAGGTATGAACTAATCACAAATTTAAGAACTACTTTAGAGGGAAGTTCGTCATATATATGGAGCATACGAACATGTTAAGCATGAAAGAAGGTTGTTGTGTCATTGTAAAATCAGTAGAAAAATCAAGTGTAGAAAAGTTTAGCAAAAAGCCAGAATCAAAAGATGTCCAAACTCAGTTTAGATACCCGAAATTGGTCTATAAGAATTAGGGGTTCTTATATAAAACCCTAGTTCAAGCCAATCACATAACCAAACTTGGAAGAGCCCCAAATTCTAGGGTTTCCACCATTAACCGAGTACGTACAGAGATGAGAAGGCAAGTGATCGAAACAGGCTCAGAGGTCTCAGAGAAGAACTGAGACCCCTTGCATGTTTCTTTCAGCAGCAAAAACTAATGGCTAAACAATGATAGCAAGTAACAGGCAGAACATAGTAGAAGAATTCAAAGAAAACAAAGTAGAAGAAGCTAATACGAAACATAATGGAAAAGACTGATAAGAACAGTAGAAGAAGCATGCTAAGAAATTTTAGAAGAAACTTAAACAGAGCTCAGTAGAAAGAACATAATAAGGAAACTTAAGAACTGAAAAAATACAGTAGAAGAAATACAAGAACACAGGAGAAAAGAAATATAGTAGAAAAGCATGTGAGAACATAGTATAGGAAAACACAGTAGGAGAAGCATACAAGAACATGGTAAAAGAGGAATACAAGACCATAGTAGAGGCAAATACACACAAAGGAAAAAGAAAGAAAGTCAGAGAAATATTTTCATAAAACCTTAGATAGAGAAGAAATGGTTTTGAAAGTAATTTTTGAAAGAAAAGCCAGAGAAATCGAAAACTCAAGGATATATACACAACAGATCTAAAGGAATCGGAGAAAACCTCGAAGGGTTAGGGTTTTAGAAGAACCCTAGAAATGAGAAAGGATTTGAAAAGTCACTGATCTGAGTCGGAGAGGTCAGAATTAGGCTCAAACAACCATGGTACGCCAGAATAAGGCTGGAGATGGCCATGAAACTTCGAATCGACAGAAGTCTGGATACGACCCTTCATGGTCAGGTCTTGAATCTTCAGAAATTAGGCGCGTGGGAGTCATAGAAGGCCGGTGTAGGACTCTCATAGCCTTGGAAGCCATAGATTCCGATGGCTTTCAGAGCGGAGATAGTATGAGGCGGCTAGGGTTTGAGAAGGTTTGAGAGTGTTTGAGAGAGTGGAGGGTTCTAAGGCATCTGGAAGGTGAAAATGATTTAGGGTTGGTGGGTTGGTAAATTAAAAAAGGAAAGGAAGAAATGTGGTCGTTGATCATTTTGATCAACGACCTAGATTAAAAGGGGGGTCGGGCGGGTCATCTAAATGGGATGTGGGTCGGGTAATTTTTAGGAATTGGGATGAGTTCAATTGGGTTTAATTGGGGTAGAATTTGGGCAACAACTAAAATAAAATCTTGCTAGATTTTAAATAGCCATCTTTTCCCATTTATTTTATAAAAAATAGCAAATTAAATTATGAAAATAAATTGAAAGTACTAAAATGATTTATAACATATAATTATCAATTAAAAATGCTGGACTTAATTTTTACAAAAATGAGGCTAATTCTGCAATTACCTGCAGTTGAGCTTTAAAAATATAAAATAAATTTGTAAAAACAATAAAAAATTATTTGAGCTGTAGTTTAGCATAAATATGAGAACTCAACAAGTGAATCACCAAAAATGATAATTTTGGACACTTATTGGATTTTTCTTGATAAAATAAGGCAATAAAATTGATTTTGAAAGCCTTTAAAATTAAGGAAAAATAATAAAAATATTTGTAAATACTTATATCCATACATATGCTATTTTGAAAGTATCTTGCATATAAAAATATACAGGGAAAAATTGGGTATCAACAGCTGCCCCTCTTTACCCGGGAAGGATGAAAGAGTTGTCGGGTAAAGATATGATGGCCAATTTTGACTGAACGAAATGGTTTGAAGAGGTTGACTGTGCTCTAGTTCCTGAGCTTCCTACATATCCCTGGTCTTACAGGAATCAGGCCATATATAGTTCAGGATCTGTCGGCAGAACATGCCGATGGAGATTTTTCCAAGACGGACGTGATATTTGGGTTGGGATGGATGGTTAAACTCTAACAGGGCTACGGGAACTGGAGCGGGATTGCTCCTATTGGGATGGTCGTTGCTCGCCGGTTTTCCTGCAAATAAGCAATACAAGTGTATATTGTGCGGAAATTTAAACATGATGCAAGTTCCCGTAGGACCATGAATGTTGTCTTTGGACGGTTAGGATGATGTCCTCAGACCATGACGTCTTGGGCCATGAAGCGTTTGATAAGGGATTTGCAAGCCATGAAATGATGCTTTCGGGCTATGAGAATGACGCCTCCGAACTATTACGCCTTTGAATAATGATATGCAAAAAATAAAAGGGGTCCTCAGGCCATGGCATGGCGTTCTCGGGCTATGAAAATGTTGCCTTTGAATAATGGTGCCTTTGGATAGATTGGCGATCTTTCAGCCCATGAGATGAAGAAGGTGGCGATCTCTCAGCCGATGCAAGATGTAGATGAAGTGGCGATCTTTCAGCCGATGCAATATGTAAATGAAGTGGCGATCTTTCAGTCGATGCAAGATGTAGATGAAGTGGCGATCTTTCAGCCGATGCAAGATGTAAATGAAATGGCAATATTTCAGCCATGCAAGATGTAAATGAAGTGGCGATATTTCATCCATGCAAGATGTAGATGAAGTGGCGATCTTTCAGCCGATGCAAGATGTAAATGAAGTGGCGATATTTCAGCCATGCAAGATATAGATGAAGTGGCGATCTTTAGCCGATGCAAGATGTAAATGAAGTGGCGATATTTCAGCCATGCAAGATGTAGATGAAGTGGCGATCTTTCAACCGATGCAAGATGAAGTGGCGATCTTTCAGCCATGCAGAATGTAAATAAAGTGGCGATCTTTTAGCCATGTAGAATGTAAATTAAGTGGCTATCTTTCAGCCATGTAGATGGAGACAGAGTTTAGTCTCGGACGGTAGAATGGTAGCCTTATGCAATGTAGGAAATGCAAATGCAGACAGAGCGTAGTCTTGGAAGGCAGAATGGTAGACTTATGCAATGTAGGAAATGCAGATGGAGACAGAGCTTAGTCTCGGAAGGCAGAATGGTAGCCTTATGCAATGCAGGAAACGTAGATGGAGGTAGAGCTTAACCTCGGAAGGCAGAATGGTAGCCTTATGCAATGCAAAATGCGGATGGAGGTAGATCTTAACCTCAAAAGGCAGAATGGTAGCCTTATGCAAGAAATAAAAGGCAGGTGGTAGTAGAGTTTTCTTAGCTGATATCTGATTTCGATATTGTGGCTGCTGGGGATATTATGTGCGTATAGCAACTGTGAATAGGTGATGGTTATGAGAGTTGTATTCCTGATAAGTATGAGTGTATAGTATATTCGATGATTTTCCAACTCAGGTGCCTGCATCCAAAGGGGAAAGGTTATTTCGTATCCCCGCTGACTTTGCTTAACCTGCTCGGCTCTGTTTCAGTGATACTATGCATATAATTGGGGTAGCGTTGCTAAACAAAGCAATTTTGGTAACAGACATGCTTGATTTAGTAAAAATATAACATAAATACATAATCGAGAATAGTTTTCTTTAGATGAACCGACGATTGCGATGTGGTTCAAGACATTGCAACTTTCTTGCTCCGGAATTTTGAGGGTCCTCCTTAAACGTTTGCCCCAGTTTACTGGGCTATTGTTTCTGACGGCTGCTTGTGATCCTCAAAATTCTGCCCCGGTTTCCAATTGCGAGGGGGGGGGAAATGAAAATTTTATTGAATTGTGACCGAACCCATAGGGCTGCCTACGTATCCCCTCTTAAACGGGAATTAGGTCAAGCGTAGTTCAAATTACATCATATAAGGATAGCATAAAGGTTACACATAGTATCTCTTGACTACGTCTGAATTGATCGGCTTTGGCCAAACTTCTCCATCCATTTCTACAAGTATGAGGGCTCCTCCTGTCAGAACCCGATGAACCATGTATGGACCATGCCAGTTGGGAGAGAATTTCCCTTTGGCTTCATCTTGATGCGGAAAATTTTTCTTTAACACCAGCTGCCCCGGTGGACATTCTGTTCTGATAGAGCTAACCATGGAAAACTGCATTCATTCTCTTTCCATCTATAAGAGCTTGCTGCTCGTAACAACTTTTCACCCATTCTGCGTTGTCGAGCTCTACTTCCTGTATGATCCTTAAGGAAGGAATCTCCACCTCGGTGGGAATGACTACCTCTGTACCGTAAACCAGCATATAGGGGGTTGCCCCAGTTGATGTGCGGACTGTGGTGCGGTACCCCAATAAAGAAAATGATAACTTCTTGTGCCACTATTTATGCTTCTCTATCATTTTCCTCAATATCTTCTTGATATTCTTATTGGTGGCTTCTACGGATTTGTTCATCTAAGGTCTATAGGCTGTAGAATTCTTGTGTTTGATCTTCAAGGTTTCACACATGGCTAATATTAGGTCACTATTGAGGTTTGAACCATTATCAGTGACAATTGACTCCGGGATCCTGAACTGGCTAACGATACGGTCGCGGACGAATTTTGCCACGACTTTCTTAGTCACTGCTCTGTAAGATGCTGCTTCAACCCATTTGTGAAATAATCATTACTACTGGGATAAAACTGTGCCCATTTGATGCGGCAGTTTCGATTAGTCCGATAACATCCATTCCCCAAGCGGCGAACGGCCACGGCGAGCTTGTTACATTAAGCTCATTTGGAGGCACCTTTATCATGTCTGCATGTATCTGACAACGGTAGCATTTTCGGACATACTGGATGCAGTCTGTTTCCATAGTCATCCAAAAGTAACCAGCTCAGAGTATTTTCTTTGCTAAGATAAAACCATTCATATGTGAACCGCAGGTCCCTGCATGAATTTCCTCTAATAGCCTGGATGCTTCCTTTGCATCGACACACCTTAGTAATTCCAAATCAGGAGTCCTCCTGTACATGATTCCTCCGTTGTGAAAGAAATTGTTGGATAACCTCCAAAGTGTGTGCTTCTGAGTAGCGTTTGCGAGTTCTGGGTATTCTCCTTTTGCTAAGTATTCCTTGATATCATGAAACCAAGGCTTTCCATCTACTTCTTCTTCGACATGAGCACAGTAAGTTGGCTGATCATGGATCTTTACCAGAATGGGATCAATGAAATTCTTGTCTAGATGTTGTATCATGGATGATAGGGTAGCCAGTGTATCGGCGAATTCATTTTGGACCCTAGGAACATGCTGAAATTATGTCTTTGTGAACCTCTTTCTCAATTCGTGTACATGATGAAGATAAGGGAGAATCTTGGAGTTCTTGGTCGCCCATTCTTCTCGGACCTGATGTATAAGCGAGTCTGAATCCCCAATTACTAGCAACTCTTGGATGTTCATGTCAGTGGCCATCTTGATCCCTAAGATGCAGGCTTTATACTCGGCCATGTTGTTGGTGCATGGGAACCTGAGCTTGGCAGATACCGGATAATGCTGACCGGTTTCTGATACTAGGACTGCTCCTATGCCAACTCCTTTGAAATTTGCTGCTCCATCAAAAAAATTTCTCCAACCGTTATAGGACTCTAAAATGTCTTCTCCTATGAATGATATCTCTTCGTCAAGAAAATATATTTTAGGGGTTTGTATTCTCCGTCTACGAGATTTTCAGCAAGGTGATCTGCTAGTGCCTGTCCCTTGATTGTCTTCTGAGTTACATTAACAATGTCAAATTCACTCAACAGGATTTGCCACTTGGCTAGCTTTCCAGTGGGCATGGGCTTCTAGAAGATGTACTTCAAAGGATCCATCCTTGATATGAGATATTTGGTATAGGCACAGAAATAGTGCCTCGGCTTCTGCGCCACCCAAGTCAAAGCACAATAGGTGTGTTCTAACAGAGAACATCGGGCCTCGTATGGGGTGAACTTCTTACTGAGGTAATAGATGGTCTGCTCCTTCCTCCCCATTTCATCATGCTACCCCAGAACACAATCGAACGCTCCATCCAGTACTACGAAGTAGAGCAATAGAGGTCTACCTGGATCGGGTGGGATCAAAACCGGTGGTATTGATAGGTACTCCTTGATTCGGTCGAAGGCCTTTTGGCAGTCATCGGTCCATTTGGTAGACGACATCCTTCTTCAACATCTTAAAGATTGGCTCACAGATAACTGTAGATTGTCCTATAAACCGGCTGATATAGTTAAGTCTCCCCAAGATACTCATTACGTCCTTCTTGTTCTTTGGCGGTGGCAATTCTTGAATATCTTTGACCTTTGATGGATCCAGTTCTATTCCTCGGTGACTTACAATTAACCCAAGTAGTTTTTCGGGAGGAACCCCAAATGTGCACTTCGTGGGATTCAGATTCAGGTTGTACCTTCTCAGTTTGTTGAAGAACTTCCTCAAATCCTCCATGTGATCAGTGGCTTTCTTGGACTTTATGATGTCATCATCTACATACACCTCAATCTCCTTGTGTATTATATCATGGAAATAGTAGTCATGGCCCTCATGTAGGTGGCATCTGCATTCTTTAACCCGAATGTCATCATCTTGTAGCAGTACATTACCCACGGCGTAATGAAAGCCGTTTTCTCAGCAACTTCTCCATCAATCCAGATCTGATGATATCCAGCGAAACAATCTACAAATGATTGCAACTCATGCTTGGCACAATTGTGGATCATGATGTATATGTTTGGCAAGGGGAAGTCGACCTTTGGACTGGCCCAGTTGAGATCCCGGTAGTCGACACAGACTCTAGCATTCCCATCCTTCTTTGGTACCAGCACAATGTTGGCTAACCATGTCGGCTATTCTACTACCCTGAGAACCTTAGCTTTGACCTGCTTAGTGACTTATTCCTTGATTTTCAGACTTATGTCGGGTTTAAACTTTCTGAGCTTCTGTTTTACCGGTGGACATGTCGGATCAGTTGGTAGTTTGTGTGCCACAATAGATGTACTCAAACCATTCATGTCATCATATGACCAGGCGAATATGTCCTCATATTCCTTCAGAAATTCTGTGTAGTCTTCCTTTTCTGACGGTGACAAATGAACGTTGATCCGAGTTTCTTTGACATTTTCTGCATCTCCCAGGTTAACAATCTCGGTCTTGTCCAGGTTGGACTTAGGTCTGTTCTCAAAATTCTCAACCTCTTTAACAATCTCTTCCGGTATATCGTCTTCCTCTAAATCTATGTATGTTTGTTGCGTTGTCTTGTTGCATGTCACAGTCATTGGTTCATCAAGACAAGTAATAGTAATGTTGTATAAATAAAGTAATGAGAGAAATTAATAAGAGTAAGATTTGTAAGGAAACCGAAATGATTTGATATATTTTATAACTATTTTGAACGTTGGAAGATCTTATTGCGAAAATTCAAAATGCGAAAGGAAAATCAACTAGTAAAAATAAAAGATAGTGCATGATGCTTTGTTCAGCCTTGCTACCCCGAGGCTTTCCGGGCTCCGGTGGTTTTGATGGTCCAATTGTTGAGGTATGCTCCTCGGCTTACGGCCTGTATGGAAGGGCCTTCCTCCCCCTCCTCCTCAAAGATGACACAACAATCCATGTCACCATCTTCTAGGAACAAATTCTCACTGCTGCCAGTGCTTCCTCTTTTTCCGACCAATAGATAACATCGACTGGCTGGAAAGTCTGCTCCAAATGTGGTATTGGCTGCTCCAGCGGGTAGTATGGACCGTGCCATGGTAGCGACCAGTTGTTGAATTCCTCCCAAGTATACTCGTATCCCAGACCGAAAGTGGTGCCATGTTTCTTCAGTTTGATAGGCTTGGCGATTCCTTAGAGGTTCTTGCCAAGTCCTTGCCAGGTTCATATCCGCTCCAGTTCAATATTCTTTCAATTTTGTTGTCCCACCATTTGTCTTTGTCAACGACCTTGACTTGCTTTATGTGGTGACAGGTTTCCCCGCCAATCTTTCTTCTTCCTCCGATTGCTAGGATGGTCTGGCGACTGTATATAGGATTGTTACCATTGCCATGAATGATCACCTCCTGGTGGTTCCACTCAAATTTCACCGCCTGATGTAGTGTTGACGCTACGGCCCCAGCGGCATGAATCCATGGTCATCCAAACAACAAATTGTAGGATGTCGGCACGCCTATAACTTTAAAATCAACATCGAACTAAGTAGGCCCCATTTGTAAACACAAGCTGATTTCCCCAATGGTGGACCTTTAGGAACCGTCGAAAGCTTTGACGTTGATGGCCCCGTCCTTGATCTCATGCAGACCCTTTCCTAATGTCCTGAGTGTTACCAACGGACAAATGTTGAGGCTGGATCCTCCATCAATCAGGATTCTAGTGATAAAATAATCTTCGTATTGTATGGTGATGTGCAACGCCTTGTTGTGACTCAACCCTTCTGGTGGCAGCTCATCTTCATCAAAAGTGATCTTGTGACTTTCCAACACTTTCCCTAACATGTTTGCCATTTCTCCTCCGGTGATGTTGCTTGGTACATATGCCTTACTCAGCACCTTCAACAAGGCATTATATGTGTATCGGAACTTTGCAGCAAAGCTAGGACAAAAATTTGTGCCGGTGTTTTGTTCATCTGATCAATGACTGAGTATTCTTTGGCTTGTATCTTTCTCCAGAGATCATCGGCCCCAGTTTCAGTGTTGGTTGGCCAACCAGAGGCCTGCTTACTCTACTCTGAAAAATGCTCCAGAGTATAAACCCTGCCGTTTCTTGTCATACCCAGTGCCGCAACTATTTCCCTGAACTTGGCTTTCCCTTTCCTTCTCGTCTTGGCTGTGTAATCCCAAGGTATGGCATTTGTATGGAATGGTGTTACAGCCGACTTTGCTACCAGAATCGGCACGGGCACCTTTACTCCGAATGGAGCATGTACTTTGGAAGGTAACATAGCAACTTCAAATGGTACAGGTGCATTTACTGGAGACCCAAACTCGACCTCAATCGGTGCTGGAGTATTTGCCGAGGATGGTGCTTCAAACTCAAGTGGTATGGACATGTTTACCTCGGCATCCCTAGAAGGCTGAATCTAGACTACGATTGGATTGAGGGTGACTATTGGCTTCTTTGGTTTGTCGTTTTCTGTAATCAAACCGATTAATCCCTTGGGGTCCCAATCATCCTCTATTTCAATCATGTGAACACTTCCAATATTATGGTCCGGCAGAGGGTTGTTTCGGACATTCAAAGTAGGCTCTTTTTCCATAATGATCTTGTTATCAATCAATGTCTGGATCTTGTCTTTTAGAGAGCGGCATTCATCAATGGTATGCCCTTTCATGCCGAAATGGTATGCATAGGATTTATTTGGATTGACCCATTGAGAAGGGTTTTCAGGGGTTATAGCAGGGATAGGGGTGACATAACCAACAACTTTGAGCCTTTTGTACAGCTGGTCAATTGGCTCAGCAATGGCGGTATACTGTTTGGGGGGTCTGCGGTCAAATTTTGGTCGAGGTCTAGGAAAGTTTTGGCATACGGGAGGTGATTGATAGTGGGATGGTTGAGTATTGTAGGCTTGATAGACATGTGCAGGTTGGGAGTATTTGGGTGAAGTAGGTTGATATGCGGGAGGTGGGGGTGATTGGTAAGTAGGTGGTGGAGTTTGGTAAGAGGGTGAGGGTGCTTGGTAATTCAGGGTAGGCTGATGAGTGAGTGGAGGTATCGGATATGCTTGATATTTGATAGGGGATTTGGCTCTTTGTGCAACCATTACCGCACCTACGTCCCTTTTCTTGGACTTAGCACTAGACTGTAAAACCTTATTGGTAGCTTGCAAAGTTTCAAAGTTTGTAATCATACCACTTTTGATGCCTTCCTCGATCCTTTCCCCTAGCTTGATGATGTCGGAAAATTTCTGACTCTCAATCAATATCAGCCTTTCATAGTACTGCGGGTCTTGAGACTGTATGAAAACTTGTTCATTTGTTCTTCTTCTAAAGTCGGTCTGAACTTAGCGGCTTCTGATCTCCAACGAGTAGCGTACTCGCAGAATGTTTCTGTGGGCTTCTTCTTTAAATTCTGGATGTAGAACACATCTGGCACATTTTCTATGTTGAACCTGAACCTGTCCATAAAGACAGACACCATACACATCCAGTTCGACCATTTATTTAGGTCTTGGCTAATGTACCTAGACAGAGCATCTCCTCTCAGACTCCTCATGAAAAGCTTCATGCGAATCCTTTTGTCTTTCCCTACTTCGACCAGCTTGTTGCAGTATGTTCTCAAGTGGACTCTCGGATCCCCTGTACCATCAAACATCTCAAACTTAGGAGGTTTGTACCCCTCGAGTAGTTCAACATCCGGTTGTATGCAAAGATCTTCGTAGTTCAACCCTTTAATCCCCTTACTTCCTTCGACACCCTTAATTCGACTAGTCAATTTCTTGAGTTCCGCAGCCAAGTTCCTGATGAGTGAGTCTTTATCATCAGACTCGGGTGTGCCTGAGATGGGTTGGGTGGAGTGTGGCATGGTCTCCATATATATAGGGGTGTTATGGTGGATGTGAAAATGGTCATTTGTGGAATTCAAAGGATCAGGGATGAGTAGTGGAGTATTGTTGGATGTGTGCCAAGTATTGCAGTGGTGGTGAGGAGCGAGGTGGTTTTGTGGTTTTGGGATGTTTTATGGAGGCGTGGGGTTCCAAGCGTTTGGAAAATTGATATCTGGAGTGGTGAGGGAAAATGACAAATTTGCCGAATTCCGAACCTGATCAAGTTCCTCCTGAAATTTCAATAGTTTCTGCTCGAGTTGGGATGCACTTTCTTTGGATACCTGAGTACCATGAGTGACCTCTACCCGTTCAGTTGAGCTTTACTTTCTGGTGTTGTTCAAATCTTCCATCTTTCCTTTGTTCCTGCTTCTGATAGGACTAGGAGGAGGAGTGGTTGGAGGGCCCTTTGATCTTGTGGAATATGATGACGATGTCAGAGTGCACGAACTAACCTTTTACGGAGGGGAATAAATAAAACAAAAGTAAAAACAAAAAGGTAACAAGTCAGTGCGAATTATAAGAAAAAAAATGTTGCGATGTTTAAACACATAGTGTAAGAATGTAAATCGTGTCCTAATTTGGGGAACCTCTTGTGCTCGAGGTAGGACTAGCGACAAGTAGATTTGGATAACTTAGAATGCTAAATGCCTCATTTTATTGATAAAAAGTAGATGAATCCCAAAACGACACTAAATAACCGGAAGTAAAGTAGCACTAGTGGCCATCGACCTTATTACATTCATAAAACGAAAAAGATAAATTCCTATCTATTTGGTCCCAGAAGGACCTTCCTCAGGTTGAATGCTCTCGTTGATCAAATCCTCCAGTTCATATAGGTTCACCAGTAAAAATGCCTTGGTCAGGTGTTCTCCTTCATTTCCTTCAGCGTTCTAGCAGTCGGTGACTCTCTTCCTCAATTTTCCTTCTAATTCCAATAGACTGTATTGCAAATATTTCAACTTTTCACTAGCTTTGGCTGCTCTCTCTTTCCACTCATTGATTTGGTTATCTGATGGAATACTCCTCCACCAGTCTAGCGAGAGTAGGGGCGTGCTAACCATTCCGAAACTGGGGACCTCGTCCTTCATTTTTTGCAAAACAAAAGGGGTTAAGACCATACCCCTACCGGACTCGACTATTTAACATCAACAATTAGCATGAAGCATTTAGTTCTCCAAATAAGTGCACAGAACGTGGGGATGTCCGTTTGGATTTTAGGTAAACCCAGTGGACTTTGGACAAGGCTATCTTAAAGAGTCATTATGTGGACAACATAACTGACTCGGCTAGGTTTGACCATGATGCATGCACAGTTAAATAGAGTAAGGTTTCTATAGGGTTTTAGACTGGTACCCTTGAGCGGACAACTCAAGCGGAAAGGCACGGAACCGTCGACTACACCGTTGATCGACTGATTTTACCGCAAATATGCCTTTTCCGGATTTAGGGGGTGATAATATCGGAAGAGCTCAACCACTCATTATAAGCGTTGCTATGGTATTTAGTTTGGCACGAGTGGAATATGATGTTGAAAACATGCTTATGCAATAATTAAAACAAGTTGTCACGTATTTGCACGTTCATAAAGTAATAATTACAATAATTTAAAACAGTAATAAAGGAGTGCAGTAAAGGAAAGCAGTGAAAGAAAAAAGGGAAAGAAACAAGAGACAGGTTAGTTTTTTGCAGTAGAAGAGGAAATTAAATGGTTAAAGTTAGTAAACAAATAAAGGCATATAAGAAATGTAAAGTCACAGTAATAGCTTGAAATGGTAAAATCCTAAAAGAATGTCCCTAGTAGTGTCACCATGCTGTCGTGCCCCCTTTTTTTGCGAAATCGGGTTTATGACATTAGCAGACAACTCGTTCCCTTTCGAGAATTAGGTTTTGAATTGAAGAGTCGCCACCTAATGATTAAAGTGCATTAAGACACTAGGAGGGGTTTGTTTTGAGTAACCAGAGATTGGGTAAGGGCTTGAAAGTATCCCAAGGGGAAGGTGTTAGGCACCCCTCAGGATCCACTAGTGTGGTTCCCGGCCAAACTATTGTTGTGACTCGAGTGCAAATAACACATAGGTAAATAAAGGCCTCAAATAAGAGGGTATTTTCACGTAATGGTTACAAATAAACAAAAGTAAGAAAAAGGAACTAAAAAGGGTTGATTTTCTTAAAAGAAATGGTTTAAAAAGATTTAGAAGAAACAAAGAAAACAAAGGGAAGGGGGGGTCCTAGATTTATTAGTAATATGGATCACCCCACGCAACATCCGGTAATCACTCCTAAGTAAGGGACAACACGTGATGTTATCGCGTGGTCATCATATCCATATCTACCCTTTCCCACCCCGTTAAGGTATTAAAGTGCGGAATGATCTCGTTTACTTATTGCATACTATTACCAGCCCCAATCCTATCAGCCCCGGAGGCACTTAGGACTACTAATCCTAAAGGGAGGAGGTATTGGGCTTATCTGTTGTTTCAAAAGGTAAAATACTAAGGCGACAAAAAAAACACATATAGCGAGTTTAGGGAAGCATATAAATAAATAGAAGGGCTCAAACAAACCTCATTTAAACCAAAGAAAACACATAATGTAGCATGACTTTCGTGTACTGTTTAGGGTTTGATTAAAACTTAAAAGGTTGAGGCAGACTGATTTATTCATAGTTCAGATAAGAAGCTCGAATCAGGCCTGTGTGCTAGTTGTAGCTAATAAAAAGTCTGAATCAGGCCTGTGTGCTAGTTGTAACTAATAAAAAGTCTGATTCACCCTATAGCTTGCCTAAGTGTTAGACGAAGACCCTATAGGCATAATATCTATTGATTCCAGAAATAATAAAGCAAACATGAATACATACTGATTTAAGAAAAAAAAATCGTCTATTATTAAAGAAAGGTGAGTTTTAGAAAAAGAGCATGCATCACTGTTACTGGTTTTAGACTTATAAGCAAGTGAAGCGGTTCAGTTTCAATTAAAGCTCCTATAGGCATGCTTTCTATGTGTTGTCGATTTTAGACACTTTAATAAACATAGTAAAAATGCAGAAATCCTATAGGCATGGCATTTAGATGCTGAATTTTATATGAACATGATATCTAATTGCAATTGGTTATTTAATACCTATAAACATGTTTGCCTAATGGAAAGTGGATATGCAAGATTCAGAAAGACCTATAGGCAGGATATCTATATGATATGAAAAAATTCGGAAATAAACTATAGGCATGGTATCTATATGGGAATACAAGATTCCTATAGACACGGTATCTATACATAAGAATGCAAAAATTCTTGGAGACATGGTATCTATATGAGAATGCAAGATTCCTATAGACATGGTGTTTATATGAGGATGCAGGAATTCATAAACTCCTATAGGCAGGTTATCTACCCCTTTTTGCATACATGGTTACCTTTCCCCTTTCATTAGTCATCCCCAAGAGTTTTATTACAAAGTTATTACAGCCCAAAAAGAGTAAAGTAAAGGAAAATACATCAGAAATTAAAAAGTACAACCCAAAGGAGAGCCTGATTCAGACTTCCTGTCTGAAGTATAAGGTAAACCAACTCCAAGAGATATTACTTCAAAGCCTTTCTCTCATTTGGATGTTTCAGAGTTCCCTAAGAGTTTCATAAGAACTCCGGGCGGTACTTACACCCAAATGTATCACCAGATTAAGCCATAGTGTAGTGTGGAAGGGCCATCCTTCAGGTGTCCAAGTTCAGAGGGAACTCAAGGTTCCAAGGCAAGTCTCACAAGAGGGGGGCAGAACTTAGGGACTACGAGAGAGTGAAAGTGCAGAAGTAGGATTCTAAAAGGGGAAAGGGAAAGGGGAAGCAGCTTAAATCAGTATACATAAGGGTATAGGGGAATGGGGAAGTTGCAAGAGGCAAAAGAAAAGCAGGCTGAAGGGCATACCCAGCAATGGGAGATGCTGGCACACCTTCCAGCATGTTTGCTTAGAGGTCAAGACCCCAGTGGTTCAAACTTAATTCATGGACAACAACTTACATTGCCATGCCTTAAGTCACAACCCAAAACACATAGGGGGGATAGGGGAATGGGGGTTCATAACAAAACACACATAAGGAAATTTGCATGCCAATTTAAGTGCTGAGATATACAGAAATAGCATGTGAACATGGATACAAAAACAGTAAATACACATTGTTGTGTTGCTAAGAATTAAATCTGGACATACCAGTTTTTAGAGAAACAAGTAAAGAAAAGAAGTAGGTCTTGTAAAACAGGCTACATTGCAGACAAAAAGAGAATATTATGATGAGAGAGTATGAATTCAAAAGGATTCTGAACTGTCTTGTTTGTGAAGAGGGTCGTGCTTTTTATTGTGCAAAGTCAGGCAGAAATAAGGTTAGAAAATAGTTGAGGAACTGATTGTCAATCAATTACACAAGACTCCATTTAATTAACGGATTCAGATTCAAACGGATAAAAACCATTTAAGTAAAGAAATTGAGTAAGCACTTTGTGCAAAGCATGCAATTAGGGGAAAATACATAAAATGTTATTTTAAGGACAAGGTTTTGAAGTACACGATTGTACAAATAAGTTAAGAAAATCAATTAACAGCCTATTAATCAAAGATCAGGGATTTTTGTACGAATGACCCGAGTCAAGAAAGGTGAGAAATTTTTTAACTCAAGGGAAATCAACAATCAATGGAAATGAATCAATCAGACCATATTCAGAGGGAGGTATGAACTAATCACAAATTTAAAAACTACTTTAGAGGGAAGTTCGTCATATATAAGGAGCATACGAACATGTTAAGCATGAAAGAAGGTTGTTGTGTCATTGTAAAATCAGTAGAAAAATCAAGTGTAGAAGAGTTTAGCAAAAAGACAGAATCAAAAGATGTCCAAACTCAGTTCAGAGACCCGAAATTGGTCTGAAAGAATTAGGGGTTCTCAAATCAAACCCTAGTTCAAGCCAATCACATAACCAAACTTGGAAGAACCCCAAATTCTAGGGTTTCCACCATTAACCGAGTACAGAGATGAGAAGGCAAGTGATCAAAACAGGCTTAGAGGTCTCAGAGAAGAACTGAGACCCCTTGCATGTTTCTTTCAGCAGCAGAAACTAATGGGAAAACAATGATAGCAAGTAACACGCAGAACATAGTAGAAGAATTCAAAGAAAACAGAGTAGAAGAAGCTAATACGAAACATAATGGAAAAGACTGATAAGAATAGTAGAAGAAGCATGCCAAGAAATTTTAGAAGAAACTTAAACAGAGCTCAGTAGAAAGAACTTAATAAGGAAACATAAGAACTGAAAAAATACAGTAGAAGAAACACAAGAACACAGGAGAAAAGAAATATAGTAGAAAAGCATGTGAGAACATAGTATAGGAAAACACAGTAGGAGAAGCATACAAGAACATGGTAAAAAAGGAATACAAGACCATAGTAGAGGCAAATACACACAATGGAAAAAGAAAAAAAGTCAGAGAAATATTTTCAGAAAACCCTAGATCGGAGAAGAAATGGTTTCGAAAGTAATTTTTGAAAGAAAAGCCAGAGAAATCGTTTGAAAACTCAGGAAAAGCATAGATACACAACAGATCTAAAGGAATCGGAGAAAAACTCGAAAGGTTAGGGTTTTAGAAGAACCCTACAAATGAGAAAGGATTTGAAAAGTCACTGATCTGAGTCGGAGAGGTTAGAATCAGACTCAAACAACCATGGTACGCCGGAATATGGCTGGAGATGGCCGTGAACCTTCGAATCGACAGAGGTCTGGATACGACCCTTCATGGGCATGCCTTGAATCTTCAGAAATCAGGTGTGTGGGAGTCATAGAAGGTCGGTGTAGGACTCTCATAACATTTGAAGCCATCGATTCTGGTGGCTTTCAGGGCGGAGATGGTATGAGCCGGGTAGGGTTTGAGAAGGTTCAAGAGTGTTTGAAAGAGTGGAGGGTTCGGAGGCGGCTGGTAGGTGAAAATGATTTAGGGTTGGTGGGGTTGGTAAATTAAAAAATGAAAGGAAGAAATGTGGTCGTTGATCATTTCGATCAATGACCTGGATTAAAAGGGGGGTTGGGCGGGTAATCCAAATGGGTTGTGGGTCAGGTAATTTTTAGGAATTGGGCTGGGGTTCAATTGGGTTTAATTAGGGTAGAATTTGGGCTACAATTGAAATAAAATCTGGCTAGATTTTAAATAGCCATTATTTCCCATTTATTTTATAATAAATAGTAAATTAAATTCTGGAAATAAATTGAAAGTACTAAAATGATTTATAACATATAATTATAAATTAAAAATGCTGTACTTAATTTTTATAAATATAAATGCAATTAAATCATAAATGAGGCTAATACTGCAATTACATGCAGTTGAGCTTTAGAAATACTAAATAAATTTGTGAAAATATGCAAAAAATTATTTGAGCTATAGTTTAGCATAAATATGAGAACTCAAACAGTGAATCACCAAAAATAATAATTTTGGATATTTATTTGATTTTTCTTGATAAAATAAGGCAATAAAATTAATTTTTGAAAGCCTTTAAAATTAAGGAAAAATAATAAAAATATTGTTAAATACTTATATGCATACATATGCTATTTTGAAAGTATCTTGCATATAAAAATATACAGGAAAAAATTGGGTATCAACACCTTCGTGTCTAGTTTCCACAAAGAAATCAAAATTGGGACATCTGTAGAGAAAGTTATGGCCAAAATACTATAGCATGTCACAGCAGTCAACATTCTCCGTGGTAAGCTCCGCGGACGCAATCCTTTTTGTGTGGTCCGTGGAGAGGGTCTGAGAGGGGTATATTAAAACGGTTCTTTCAGTTATTTTTCACTTTTCAAAATCCTAAAAACATAAGAGGCGATTTTTCAAACAATCTTTCTTCTCCAAAATATTAGTAAGTGATTTCAAACTCATTTTCTTTACTCCTTAACTTCTTTCTTACAAGATTTCACCCTAGAATCTAGGGTTTTCATGGTGTAATTTGGAATTTTGGGTAAAACCTAAGAATATTGAAATTTGGGGATTTAGACCTCAAATTGAGGTCGGATTCCAAAACCAATTATATATCCGGGCTCGGGGTGAATGGGTAATCAGGTTTTGGTCCGAATTTCGGGTTTGGACCAAGCGAGCTTGGGGTCAATTTTTAACTTTTGAGGAAATCTTCATAAAACCTATTTTCATGCATTAGAATTGATTCATTTAGCATTTATTAATATAATTAAGTAACTTGTGGTTAGATACGAGCGAGTTGGTGGTGGAATCAAGAGGTAAACCGATAGTTGAGGCTTGAGTTGTGTTCGTGGCATCGAGGTAAGTGTTTGGCCTAACCTTAAATTGACGGATTAGGAGTTGTATCCCATTTTCTATGTGTTATTTGTTGAGTACGCCGTATAGGCATGGTGACAAGTATCTATACGTTGGTGTCAAGCATGCCCGTGAGTCTTATGTTATTATTAATGTAACTCTGTTTATATTGTTCAAGCCTAATGTGATGATTGCTATTGTTGAGTAAGGTTTGTGGAAAGAATATTGATATTTGAACATTGAAGAACATTGGTTCAAGTTGTAAAGTGATTTGTGGAAGTATAACTGGCAATTGTACCTTATAGAGCATTGGCTCAAATTATGAATCGAGTTGTGGAGTAAATGTCAAAAAGAGAAGAGGATTATTGTTTTGTTCCCTTGCCGGGAAGTTGTTGCTTTTAATATTGTTCCCTTGTCGGGATGTTTTTGCTTTGATATTGTTCCCTTGTCGGAATTTTATTATGATTCATTTATTTCCTTGCCATTATTGGTTGTGTTTGTTGTTTGGGTGAGGAAGACTGTAAAGCACGAAGGGTAATGCCGTGTAATGTGAGGAAGAATGTAAAGCACGAAGGGTGATGTCGTCTCGCGCGATGTACCATTCCGTGTCGATTATATTTATTTTATGGTGAGGATGAGAGTAAAGGCACGAAGGGTGATGTCGTGCAGTTTATGTTTATTTTATGGTGAGGATGAGAGTAAAAGCACAAAGGGTGATGTTGTGCACTTGTTTGATTTGATATTTTCCCGCAGCATGTTTCCCCCTCCTATCTTTAATTGTACATACATGCTACTATTTTTCCACTGTATATAAAACAACTGCACAGGTTTATTTGGTAGTCTGGTCCTAGCCTCGTCACTACTTCGCCGAGGTTAGGCTACGCACTTACCAGCACATGGGGTCAATTGTGCTGATACTACACTCTACACTATGTGCAGATCCAGGAGCAGCAGCATTCGGACATTAGCTTGGGTGGCTGCCTTCAGTCTAGTTGGAGATTCAGAGGTAGTTCTACAGGCGTCCGCATGCCTTACCGTCTTCTCCTATCCTTTTAGTCTATTTCTTCTCATATTTCAGAGACATTATTGTAATAAATCTTTCAGACTTTTATTTGTAGTATTCCTAGACAGTCTATGGAATTATGACACCTGTCTTGGGTATTTCTTGTATGGATTGGTATTGGCCTCCTTCTTAAATTATTACATGTCAGTCTTCCGCTTGTTTAATTACGCTATTTATAAGCGATTGTTTCATAATTGTTAAAGGATTAAAATGGGAAAAAGGTAATTTGTTCAAACAGTTGGCTTGCCTAGCTTTCATTAGTAGGTTCCATCACGAATCCCAAGGGTGGGAAATTCGGGTCGTGACAATTGTGAGGCCTAACATCATTCCTCCCTTTGGAACATTCATCCTCGAATGTTGACTAATGCTCCTATCATTCTCATAACCCATAGGTTTTGCGAATACTATAGTACTCGTCTTGCTGTCTAGGCGACTGTTCTGTGAAAGAATCCCAAAGGTCAGGGCATTCCCCCCTTTAAGCCTCTTTCTCACACCACGACATGTAGTCGGAATCCTCCTAATCTCGTAATTATTGCTACCTTCTATCATGCAGCCTTTACTACTCTAACTTTTTATGTGCGCCTGACTTTTCTCTTCTCTTCCTACTATTAGCCAATCTCTAGGCTTCACTTTATGAAGATAGACAAAATTATGTCAAGTTGTCCCTTTGGGCGTCATTAGCTTTACTACATCTAAGTAGGCCATACTATACCAAAATTCTTACTTCGATTTATCGTTACTAAGGTCTGCTACCGAACTCTAGGTTACCCTCGTTGCTTATCCTATATGCATAAAGCTAACTCCTTTAGCGCTTCTTCATTACTGTTCATCTTAAGATCGATGGACCAATCTCATCTTGTACTTTGCAACTTTTACTCATCCATTGTTGATTTACCTCAATGTTGATCTACAATCATCCATTGATAACTTGAAATTTCTTACATAATATATTGCCACTAAGGCTTACGTTGCACCTTGGAATATTTGAAGTGATTTTTTGATCCACCTGGTGATATGATAGTATATTTCCATAACCATATTTCATAGCATCCCAGTGTGATTCTCCTTACGTGGCTATTTTAATCCTGTCAATTCATGAAATCCCTTTTTTCTGCCATACCATTATTCAATCGAAGGCCCAAACGTCGTCCATTATCTATCATAATCACACCCTCATTCTACAGCATTCCATCTCTTCTAAATTCTATTAGTCAAAGACTCATTTGAGTTCATTCAGGCTATATTGAGCTTTCTATAACTCAGAGGAACCATCAGCTTCTTTGTTTTCATATGCTTAATCCCGAGGACTTATCCATTTTCGTCACCTTCTCACTTGCCTTCTCCTTATCCTTACTCTTATCTTTCTAAAACCTTGTCGTTCTACCATATTTTAGCTTGCGATCAATTCCCATGCATTTTCTGGAACATCAACCGAGACACCGCATTGTCTCAAACTTTTTGTTTACTCTCTAATTAGACCTTTCGGTACTTAGAAACCATAGGTTGGGAAGAATTTCACTGACGATGCTGTTATCATTCCTGGATACTAAATCCCCGGGCTTCTAGCCTTTTATCTACAGTATGGACTATTCACGACCTTCTGCATTTTGAGTATCTTGTATGTTGTTCCTCTTTCCCTTTCGTACCTTAAAATCTTGCATCGTATTTTTTATCTCTTTCATGACCTCCCTTCTACATAAGTATAATTCACGTTCACAACTTGAAGCTCTATTATAATACTTGCATTTTAGTAGGAGCTTCATACTGATTTCTTATGAGGCTAGTATTCTTCTAACTGGACCTCTGATATTAAGAGTGACTCTACAATGTTATCAATCACTATGTCCATAATTTTCTGGGTCCAATAACCGAATTCGTGATTTACTTCGTTGATGACTCTTTAGTTTCCTCCTTCTTATGATCGGACTTTATGTCGGCTTAAATTATCTCTTGCTCTAGGGTTCATGGTATTAGTTACTCTATTTAGTCGTTTATTGGCACTGAGGAATATGCATGATATAATCCTTTAACAATTTAATCCTTCGTTTATGAGTTGGGCCCAATTCTTTATTGTATCGTATACAGAATCTTCTACGGCTGTATATGTTGCATGTATAAACTTTGAACCCTTAAGTGCATTCATAACATAAACAACTCTGGAACATTGATTGAATAATTTCTTCCGTTCCATCTTAGCTTTCTTTCAAGGTAAGCTATTATGTTTCCTGGTCTTTCCGCCCTTGTGTTACGTCCATACATAGCTTATTTTAGTGCCTACACATGCCAGAGTTTTCGTGCAACTCATATGATCTCAGATGTTACTTTTAATTTTACTTCCTGTTCATTAGCCACGGTAGGTGCCACTTTTCTTTGGAGTGCTTCCAATATTTTTGTGAGACTGTTGTTACACGACCATTTCCTCTTTAGGTAGTTGTGCTTTGGGTGAAGCCTTCTTCCTTATTTCCCTTAGCTTAGTCTTTCATTGTAGTATTTCGGGAGGATCCTGTGACTCTTGTAAAGCTGTGAGCTTATTACATTGTATACTCGACAGACCTTCTAATGTCCTTCCTTGCCTATACTTATTTGTAGTTACTTATCTCCATGCCCTTATGCTTGTGGAGTTGCTTCTTGAGTGATATTTTGAATGTCTTCCTTGTGGCACACTCTTTTATTTCCATAACATTCATACGATACATTTAACTTCCCCAACTCCTATCTGAATATTTCTCAAGGGTCACGATGTCATATTTGCGAGACTGAATCCCCCATGTTGGGGTGTAATTTGTTTATCTTGCATGATCTATTGATTTGTCGGTATCCTCTTATCTAGCCATAACTAGGCACTTCCTGAATCAGCTATTGACTACTTACTGGTTCATTCTCATATCAATATTTTGCATAATCTTTTTTGGGTTATTTCCTTTATCTTAACATACCTCTCGCACTGGCTCCTTATTAATCAATGACATCTAGGGCAAGAACCCTACTTTCTCTCCTTGACATCGTGTTTGCATAATGCTCTAGTATCGTAGCATATCTGTAGGCTTTGAATAAATGCATCTCATCTTTTTTTTCATTTTATCGCATTCTTCTTTTACCACACCACAATTACTAGAACCACTTAATTCCAACTTAATGCTATATCACTTCATATTCCCCCCTTTAGGGAAGTATTAATATTTAGCGCTATGACGATATATCTTTGGTGTCTTTTCACTTCATCGATGACCCTTACTCGCCTTGCGGTAATCCTTCTGTACCAAGGATAAGGAAATTCCTTACTCGCGAGGGTGGCACGTAGAGTAACTGGCACACATAGTCCCTTAAGCTTAACTTTGCTCACATTGATTGCTTTAGGGAAGCGTCTTTCTGAATAACCATTCTCTGAATTTCTCATGAATCTTCTTCTGTTGTCCATTCTATTATTGCCAGAACGAAATCTGAAACTCTCATGATGCCGACTATTATCAATAACGCATTCCTTAATTAACGTTTAGTTTATCTTGTTCACTAGTCCATACTGATTTCTATTATTCTATGGTCTAAGTTCTCCTTCCGGTAGTTGCGTTGGAGTTACGAACATATTTCTCGATGTGAGGATATGACTTTATGGCCTCTATTCTTTTGTTGTCTCAATGCTTGTCACCTCTCGTTTTTTCTTTCACTTGATTATAGACTTTGTAATATTATCATCTTTTGACCTACCATTGCTATCTACGTATCACATCTTACTCTTAATATTTCCTTAGCTCTCTTCTTATTTTCTGCTAACATTTCTGTCAATCACTTTATCTGAAAACTTCAACAAGATATTCTTTTGCTTTTAGCTCCCTTTTCTCTATCCACTAGCTCTTTGGGTTGTCCAGCATTATCTCTCTACTAATGACAGGAACCATACTAAGATAATATTTATTCTTTCCAGGCTTCCAGTGCCCATCTTTTTGGTACTCATATCTAGCTGTACTACTTTAGAGTGCACCATCTGGGTGTCTCGCAAGGAGATCTTTTAGCACATTTATAATATCTTTCAAAAAGGAAACTAACGCAAATAATTCATCCACCATTTTGGGTCATTCTAACCCCAGTCGGATCCTGATATCTCATCCTTCTCTTGAACCATATCTATTTGCTCCCATATGGCATAACTAAGATCAAAGTCGCCAATTGTACATACCTCTGTTACTGTTGAATGTAACTCAAAAAGCTTATATTCCTCAGCCTGAATTGTAAATATTGTTAACCTTCATTAACTGGGCGCCTTGTACCCTCCTTCATCTTGTTTCTTTTGCTTGTTGAAACTTGTATTTATCTTCTGAATCTCTCATTGTCTTTCACCATAAGGGTGGATAGATATTCTTGCCTCAAGGCTCCTTATCAAGAGGCTTAAACCTTTAAGTGTGCACATGATCTGTTAAACACCTCATACTTATCATAAGCATGATGCAAAGTCAAGTTCCTCTGACTCAACTCTTCAATAGTCATATCTTTTACCAACCTTCTTTATGGATGTATGTATCATCTTATTACGAATAAAATAGATGTTAAGAATTTGAATTCTTACAACTGAGCTACCACACAATCTAGAGTAAGAAAAAAGAGTGACAATCCTAAATGCTTTGTAGTCTCCTGCTTATGAGTGTGGTGCATGACACACCCATAAACAAGACTCTACTTGACACGGCTTGTAGACTCCCTAGGACAGAACTGCTCTGATACCAATTTTGTCACGACCCAAACCGATAGGCCACGATGGGCACCCGATACCTTACTCAACCGAGTACTAACATAACGTATCTTTTCGTATCATACTATCATAGATAACCGATCCGGAGAGGTTGTCGTGAAATAGGTAGAATACAACCTGTAATACCAATCTATACATAAGACATACGAGCATATAAGCTCAAACTAACAACTCGTACACTGAATATAGGCCGACAAGGCCATACAATCTCTTACATACATGACATATGTCTACAAGCCTCTAAGAATACGAAATTTTCATAAAGGTCGGGACAGAGTCCCGCCATACCAAACAATACATGTCTAAATCATACTAACCAAAGAAGCAACTCCGGAGCAAATGGAGCGCACAGACATCTTCCGCTGAGCTGATAGCCTACTTGGAGGGCTCTCGACCTGTCTATCGGGACATGCGGGCATGAAACGCAGCGTCCCCAGGCAAAAGGGACGTCAGTATGAAAAATGTACCGAGTATGTAAGGCACATAAATAAGTACTTAACTGATATGGAAGGAATATAGAGTAAATTACTCAACCTGCAAGTCTGGAAAACTTTGTAAATGATAAAATACTTATAGTTTCATGCATATACGTATGAATGTCATGCTGTGCATATGTATATGTTTCATAACATCATCAGCCTCTGAGACCATCCTATCATATCATCTCGGCTATTGTGAAAAAATCATCAACGTATATCAGCTGATCAGGTGGTGGTGCGTATATAACGTCGTAACCTTTTCCCATATCCCATATATATATATATATATATATATATATATATATATATATATATACGCGTATATAACGTCATCTGGTCATGGGTCAATGTACATGTATAAATGCATGAAATACATAAGAAATATGTTAATAAAATTTTCTCGGAATGCCATAAAACTCAATATGCCTTTCGGATAAATTTTATCAAATACATATTTTTCTGAGACCCGTAAATAGAAGATATAATAATAATTCACATGGGGAATCAAGAATATAGACACCCCTAGTATTTCTATGAATAAAGTCATTTATGAAAGTTGCGTATTTCGCTCATTTCATTTGTACCGTAAGGATCATGCCAAAAAGAAAGAAGACATAGCCTTAACATACCTGGAATAGTAAAAAATCCTATGATATTCTTGGAAAAGGTTGCACCGTATTCCTTTAGAACTGCAAAATCTTTCATTGCTAATGTGCTAATAATTTCTCGTTGGAATTGTTTTGTTGCAAGACATTTTGTTGGAATTTTGTTGGATTATGTTTAACGTCTTTCTTGGCCAGCAGTATCTCAAATCTGAGCTTTAATAACTTTGTTATCAATATTGAGACATTTGGTAGCAAACTCAACGCCAGTTGTAGATTTAGACTCTAGATTGAATTCGTTTTTAGTAAACCTTGAAAGCAGATTTGATTTACCCACACCTGAATCTCCTATCAACACTAGCTTTAATAAGCAATCGTACTCATCATCTGCTCTATAACCTGCCATCTTTGAAAATACTTACTTTGTTCGGTGTTTTTTGGTTGAGGAAAAAGTAAGTAAATCAGAGAACTAAGCTTCAATTGTTTCGTAAAGGCGGAGAAATGGGCTTGGGACTCTTGTCTGAACTAGGAAGAAGGTTATTTGATTTCTTAATTGATCAAATGAAGCCAAACTTACTAAATGTCTTACACGTAAGTGTTATATGTATATTTCTTTAGATGTCCACCTTTCAATCAAGATTGTGAGTCATTTACTTTGAATATGGGGCTGCCACATCACATCATTTAATTCTTATCCAATATATTCCTAATTAATTAGGTAATATCTCATTACCCAATAATTAAATAATTACCCATATAATTAAGAATTATCTCAAATTATATAAAATGATATACATTTTTAATACACTTTATATACTTTACTATCATGGCCATGTGGTACCTTGTATGGTACTAGGCCATAAATACCATGTATTTTAGCTCGGGTCGTATTTTATCCTAAAATGTCAAAGTTGGACGAAAAATTTATTTTCTTTGACTTGCTTTCACTCTCATCTTCACGAATTTACTCATCATTTGTTTAAAATAGAATAATCCTTATAATCTCCAAACAATCTTTTTCCTTGGATTAATGTCAATTGTCTTACGACAAATTCAACGTACAATACTACAGGGTGCAACATCATCATAATTTAATATTGTGAGACGTAATATCAACGCAATATTGTGGGCCGTAACATATACGACGTCCATGTTGACATCTACACAGATCACAAGAGTTTACAATACATCTTCAAGCAGAAGGAGTTGAGTTTGAGGCAGCGTAGGTGGCTTGAATTACTAAAAGACTATGACGTCGAGATATTGTACCATCCCTGTAAAACCAATGTTGTGGCAGATGCTCTCAGCCGTAAGTCAATGAGAAGCTTAGTACACGTTAAGGCAGGTAGAGAAGGGTTGACTAAAGAGCTTCACCAGCTGGCCAATATAAGAATCAGATTGTTAGACTCTAATGACGGAGGTATTAGTGTACAAAATACAACAGAATCATCTTTGGTAGCTGAGGTAAAAGCACGGCAATATGAAGATCCTACCTTAGTAAGATTGAGAGAGGGCATTCAGTAGTGTAAGATTACAGCTTTCAAGATCAGAGAAGATGGGGCACTGAGATACCAGGGCCAATTATATGTACCTAATGTGGCAGGGTTGCAAGATAAGATTATGATTGAGATTCATCAATCCCAATATTTCATCCATCCCGGCTCGATAAAGATGTATCATGACGCTAAGGAGCAGTATTGGTGGGATAACATGAATAAGTCTATTGCAGTATTTGTATCTCAGTGTCCTAATTGTCAACAAGTAAAGATCGAGCATCAAAAACCCGGTGGATTGATTCAGAATATAGAGATTCTGACCTGGAAATGGGAGGTGATTAATATGGACTTCATTATTGGATTACCTTGCTCTTATCATAAGTTTGACTCCATCTGGGTGATAGTTGATCGACTTACAAAATGTGCCCATTTTCTGCCAGTTAAGACAACTTACACGGCTGAAGATTATGCAAAGTTGTATATCAAGGAGATTTTTAGGCTTCATAGTATGCCGGTATCTTTTATATCAGACCGAGGAGCTCAATTTACGGCTAACTTTTGGAAGTCCTTTCAGAAGGGTTTAGGCACACAAGTGAATCTCAGCACTGCATTCCATCTGCAGACTGACGGGCAGGCTGAACGTACCATTCAGAACTTAAAGATATGCTACGAGCATGTGTTCTAGATTTCAAGGGGAATTGGGATGACCATCTATGTCACGACCCAAACCGATGGGCCGCGAGGGCACCCGATACCTTAATCAACCAAGTACCAACATAGCGTATCTTTCATATCATTCTATAATAGGTAAGTGAACCGGAGTAAAGAATGAGAAAATACAAACTTATACATATGAAGTACGGGCCTATAAGGGCGACATGATTCTTTTTATACTCGAAACATAGGCCGACAAGGCCATACAAGTATCTGTATACATGTCATCTGTCTACAAGCCTCTATGAATACATAATATCATAAAGGCCATGACAGGGTCCCGCCATACCAATCAATACATGTACTAACCATACTGACCAAAGAAGCAAATCCGGAGCAAATGGAGCGCACCAACACCTTCCGCTGAGCTGATAGCCTACATGGAGGACGCTCGACCTGTCTATCAGGGGTTGCGGGCATGAAATACAGCTTCCCTAGGTAAAAGGGATGTCAATACAAATAATGTACTGAGTATGTAAGGAATGAAAATTAGTAACTAGTAGACATGAGAGAAATATGGACACAACATGTATATCTGAATAACTCTGTGAATCATTTAATATTATAATGTCGTGTATATGCGTATAAATGTTATACCATGCATGGGTATATGCATTCATAACATCATCAAGCCTCTGAGGGCATCCCATCATATCATCTCGGCCACTGTGGGCAAATCATCAACGTATACCAACTGATCAGGTAGTGGTGCGTATATAACATCATAACCTTTTCCCATATCCTATATATGTATGTATATAATGCCGTAACCTTTTCCTATATCCCATAACATATAATATACATATATACGCGTATATAACGCCATCTGGTCATGGGTCAATGTATATGAATGCAATGCATGAGAAGTACGTCAATAAAATCTCTTGGAATGTCATAAGACCATTATGCCTTCGAGTAATATCATGAAGTAAACCTTTTTTTTCAACCTACGTATTTTTCTGAGACCCATGAACAGATGATAGAATAATATGAAATATGGAAATTCCAGAACATAGGCACCTCTAATACTTTTATGAATAGAGTCATTTATGGAAGGTGTACATTTTCTCGTTTTGTTTGTGTTGTATAGATCATGCCAAAAGAAAGAATGGATAGCCTTAACATACCTGGAGTAGGAAAAAATCCATATGATATTCTTGTAAAAGATTGCACCGTATTCTTTTGGAAGGCAAGATTTTTAAGTTATTAAGCTTCTAATAATTGTCGTTGATTTTGGTTGAAAGACGTTTGTTGAAAGCTTTCTGAAAATGGCTAACGTTCTGGTTGGTTCTTTGTAGGAATTTGAATTGTAAGAATTAGAAGAACGTATGAAGTGTTGAATCCAACATATGAAATGTTCTGATATGAAGTCTCTTTATTCAAAGATAGTTCTTTGATTAAGACTATTTGTTTTACAATTTCAAGACTACTCTAATGATTAAGAGTCATATCTTTATAATACATTGTTTTGCCACCGATCATTTCAAGTTATGAGTCATTTAATTTGAATGCAGGGGCTGCCATACCATATTTTTTAATACTTATCCAATATATGCCTTATTAATTAGGTAATGTTCCGTTACCCGGTAATTAACTAATTATCCGCATAATTAAGAATTATTTCAACTTACTTAAAATACTACTCGCTTTTAACATATCTTGTAAACCTTACTATCATGGTCATGTAGTACCTTGTATGACACTATTTCATAAATATCGGGTATTAAAACTCGGCCAGTATTTTATCCCAATATGCCAAACTCGGACGAAAAATTTATTTTATTTGACTTGCTTCCCCTCTCACCTTCACGAATTTACTCATCGTTTGTTTAAAATAGCATAATCCTTATAATCTCCAAATAAACTTTTTCCTTGGACTAATTTCAATTATCTTACGACAAATTCAACGTACAATACTACAGGGTGCAACATCTTCGTAATTTAATAATGTGAAGCGTAACATCATCGTAATATAATACTGTAAGGTATAACATCATCGTAATATAATATTGTAAGGTGTAACATCATCGTAATATAATACTACAGGACGTAACATCTTCGTAATATAATACTGTAGGACGTAACATCATCGTAATATAATACTATGGGATATAATATCATCGTAATATTGCAGGGCATAACAATCTACCACTCATAGAATTTGTCTACAATATTAGCTAGCATTCCAGTATTAAGATGACTTCGCACAAAGCATTGTATGGGAGAAGATGTAGATCACCAGTTGGATGGTATGAAGTCGGTGAAATAGAATTATATAGGCCAGATTTAATTCACTAAGCCATTGAGAAGGTGAAAGTGATACAAGAATGACTGAGGACGGCGCAAAGAAGGAAAAAGTCTTATTCCGATATATGACGTCGTGATCTGGAGTTTGAGGTTGGTGAATGGGTTTTCCTGAGTATATCTCCTATAAAGGGTGTTATGCGTTTTGGGAAGAAGGGTAAGCTGAGTCCGCGATATATCATTCCATATAAAATTCTTCGATGAATTGGACAGGTTGCTTATGAGTTAGAATTGCCATACGAATTGGAATTTGTCCATCAGGTATTCCAATGTATCTATGTTGAGGAAGTGTATTGGAGACCCTTCTCCAGTCGTCCCTATCAAAGATGTACAAGTTACAAAGGGTCTATCATATGAAGAAGTGCCAGTGGTTATATTAGACCGACAGGTCTGCAAGCTGAGAACAAAAGATGTAGCTTCCGTCAAAGTATTGTGGAGGAACACGAATATGGAAGAAAAGACATGGGAAGCGTAAGAGAAGATGAAGTCTAAATACCCTTACCTTTTCCACAATGAAGATAACGAGGATGCTAGGGGAACGCATGACGCATTAGAAGGTGAAACAGCTCTATAAGGTAAGCAATAGCTTGAGAATACTCTTCTTTAATACAAAATGGTGATATGCAGATAATGTACATATCCATAATGCTTTGTGTAGCCTTGAGAGGCAATACGTTGGGTTTAACTGCTTGCAAGTTTGTCTGGTGTCCATTTTATAGGGGAAGCTCGGCCGGAAATTTCCGTTGGAATCCACAATGATTTAGACTCCTCATAAACCCTTACATTCGAATGATAAATGTTCCTTGGGGGGGAGGGTGTTACAACCCATATTCATGTACGTTAGTCCATGCCATAAGTTAGTAGACATAAATCTAAGAAGAGATTATCTTTGAGATGATAAGAAGTTATTCTTATTTGTCTTAAATGATACAAGGGTGTATAAGGATGGTTAACAAGTATTAGAACTTAAACAAATCAAGGATGTTGTAACCCGTATTTTCGGGTAAACCTAGAGGTACTTAATATACTCAAGAGGTTGTGTTTTAAGGTATTTTAATCATATAATATCCGTATCATAAGTCTTAAAGTCAAACGAGTTATGAAACAAAAGTTGACAAAGTTGTCGCAACTTAGGTTCATAGTTTTACTTAAACTTTAGGTAAAATGTTACTAAGTTTTTCTCCCAATATACTTGGAACTATGGGCTGATATACCTACCAATTTGAATATCTATGAGTCTAGTTTCCAAATCATTTAACCGTTCATTGATACGATATCGGAGTAGAGAGATATTCATATTTTTGCGAGACTGCGCCAAGCACCTCTCTATAGGTCCCACATAGTCGGTTTAAGAGATATGGATATATATAATATGCCAGAACCCGTTTTAAGTCATTCATTTTCAGTATATTCAGACCTTAGAACCCTATAAACACCCTCTCAAGGTTCTCTCAAGATTCAAGACCCAAAAAAAGGGCAAACAACACAAATCAAGTGTCGGGAATCCTGTGGCGCTAGTAAGTTTCTTGTTCTTCTTGTTATTGCTCATTTTTGTGTTGTTCCGGCTCGTGTGGGAGGTTGTTTTAAGGGGTTTATGTTTTGTAAATACTCCTTCAAGTTTTTAATATCAACCCTAGGTGATTTCAAGCTTTCTAAAGTGATTATAGTGCCAAAAAACCCTAATTGATTGCTAGTTTCGCTTCCTTGTTGTTGTGGCATCATTGGAGGGATATTTCGTGAACAATTAAGGTCAAATTGGATTTTTTATTTCTATTTAAAGGTAAGTAACTTCTTAATCTACATGTATTTTAGATTATCCAAGTTGCGGCTAAGTCATTGAAGCTAGAACTTGTGAAATATATATCGAAAGACTTGGTAGTAATGTTGTTGGTTGGTGGACTGTTTTGGAAGGCTCAATATGATTATTATTGATGTTGTTTGGTGATTCTTTTGACTTGTGGAAAGTCATATAAATAGGGGAGGTTCTGTCTTTTTCAACGTAAAATAGGTTGCAGTCGATAAATAATAGTTACGACACCTAAATGATAACAATAGTGTCATTTCTCTTATTATAGACTAAGGAGTCATGACATTTGCATAAATTGAGTTTGAGCATTATATACAAGGTATGTGAGGCTATTCCTTTCCTTCTTTTGCACGACTCCAATTGTACATAATATAATGAATGAGCTTCCAAAGATACTCTACTCTTAGAAGCTAGCAGTACTTACATTGTTTCCCCTCTTATGGAACGATTGGTGTTGATGTTGCTTCTCTTATTCTTATGTTATTAATGTTGTTGGTACTTCGTGATTCTTATAAGATTCATAGTAAAGAGTTAGTCCTAATAACGTGTATAGAGGATACCGACCTTACGTCACTCCGAAAGGTTTAGAACGTGATTCCATGAGTCGAGCATGCATTATATATATGTATCTATTTTACTCTACCGAGCTACTCTATACTCGGCTGGGTACGACACCTATTGTGAAACCACTGATCAGTTAGATTTTACTGAGCTCCACGTGACCGGTTACGATTCTACCGAATCTTATAATGGCCGGGTACGTTTTTATCGAGCCTATTATAGTCGGGTACGATATGATAATAATGATGCCCACAGAGGCGTATGTTTTAAAAGTTTTATGTATATATATATATATGTATGTATCATGCATTTCATGTCAATAGCTCTCAGAGGTACCTAGATATTACAAGTTGTATATTCTCTTTCCCTATTTACATTACTGCTCATACTTATGTTTTCATGTCTTACATACTCAGTACTTTATTTGTACTGACGTCCTTTTTATTTGTGGATGCTGCATGTCGTGCTGCAGGTCTTGATAAACGGGTAGACGTAGCTCCCCCACCATAGTAGACTGCCCAGTTCAGCGGTTATTGACAAGATCCCTTCTCCGGACTTGCTGTGGTCTTGGTATGCATTTTTGTTATAGATATTATGGGTATGTGTCACGCCCCAAACCTGAGGAGGCATGGCTGGCACTCGGTGCCGTACTGGATCGAGCAAATCATTATGTAACTCTTTCTTTCTGTGATCATCGTGGGCCAACATGGCAACAACTTGTAATGTATAACTATAAGTGGGTAACACTGTACTAATAAACTATATCTGATGTATTGACTATTCATAACCTTTTGTACTCGAGCATCTTGTATCTTCTTTGCCTTTACCTTACTTACTTCTCAATCTTGCATTGTATCTTCTGTTTCTTTCATATCCTCCCTTCCACATTATGCCTTAAAGCTCTATTGTAATACATGCACATGTGGTGCATATAAAATCTTGCGTAATCTTCATATTGATTTCTTACGACTTAGTTCTATGGCACGATCTGGAAACAAAAGAAGGGTAACATTTTCTAAATGCCCTATAGCCTCTTAATTATAAATGTCGCGTTCAACACACCCATAAGTGAGACTTTACTAGGCACGTCTTTGTCGACTCCCTAGGACAGGACCCGCTCTGATACCACACTTTGTCACAGCAAGTTTTACTAGTTTGTGCAGAACTTCATTTAACATTTTCCATTACTAATTGCATCAAATCTCTTGTTACTTATCGGTAAAGGGACCAAGAATGGCTTAGCCCAGCTTTTTAATCCATGAATTTATACGTGTAAACAAGGCATTTCATGCCTTATGACTCATAATGCCTATTAATGCTACTTTGACTTAGATTGATGCTAAGTGGCAACCCCAAAAAAGATCTTTATCCACTTCATCATAATTATCTCCACAATTAATTAATTATATATAATTAAGAATTATCTCAATTTACTTAAAATACTATTCACTTTTAACACACTTTATGTAACTTACTATAATATACTTTACTATCTTAGTCATGTGGTACCATATAAAATTAATACATACATTATTATTTTATTAAAATATTCATGTAAAAAATGCACATATTTTCTCAACTTCTAATTTTCCTAATCTCATAAAAGAGTACAAATTTTCGTATGCTTAATTTTTAAAATGGTAAAAAGATAACCTTGTTTTCATGTAAGAAAATAATTTCTATCTTTACAATAAAGAAAATCTCATAAACTTTCTCATATTATGTATAATTTAAAACATATTCGAAAGTAGTAAGTAACAACTATATAATTTATTTCAAACCATTTTTTTCTTTATAAAAATACTCCACTCAAAATACCATATCAAATATATATATATATATAACGGTATGAAGTTTGCTAAACTTATGGAGTGTGACAGTATGTCGGTGTCCTATTCCGGCAATGTTGCAGCACTTATGTTCCTTTAGAGACTCATAAACAGGTGTAAACTCATTTATAGTTTGATATGCCTTGTCGGCTAATTTTTATTGTATAGTTTTTCATGGTAGTGTGGTAGCTCGTACCTTATATATCGTTTCTAGACAGTCTTATCATCCTATGTTATGTATGTTCATGCCATTATTTTTCATTGTTGGTTGTTCATGATCTATATCTACCATTTATATGTATCTCGTCGGCCTTTAAAGAAAATAAGAAAGGTTAGAAAAAATGTATGTTGATGCTCGACAAGTATGGCTCGGGTGCTAGTCATGACCCTCCAGTTTGGGTCATGACAGATAGTCTCCAACGTGGCCGTAGTATATCATCTATTATGTGACTCTTAAACAATTTTGCAAGGTGGCAACATTTAAGGATACTTTTATCTCATTTGATTCAGACGTAATAAGCTGTCAAATGGTAGTGCAAAGTATTGATGATCCTTTAAGTCCTTCAATTCCAATGAGTTTTCTTCGATGAACGTGCAATGGATTTTGATAAAATGGGATATTCAGGTGGCCCTGTTGTGGCACATTGCTTCTTTGTTTAGCATATTGCTTGAGGTGCTTCATTAACTGGAAAAAAATTAAAGAGATTTCACCTTTTAGTTTCCATAACATCTAGAGGGTTGTACTGTCTTAATCGTCTCTAATCCTTACTATCTAATAGCAATTGCTTTAAAAGGGAGTTTGTGATTGTCCTAATGGATCCAACAGCAATATGTGAAATTGCTGTGGAGACGAGATCTTCTATTATAATCTTTCTCAATAATATTATACGGATTTTTTTTTACTCCAGGTATGTTAAGGTCATCCCTTCTTTCCTTTTGGCATGATCCATACGATACAAATGAAAGGAGAAAATGCATAACTTCCATAAATGACTCTATTCATAGAAGTATTAGAGGTGCATATGTTCTTGAATTTCTATGTGTCCTATTATTTTATAATCTGTTCATGGGTTTCAAAAAATACGTAAGTTGAAAAAGGTTTATTTCCTGATATTAATCAAAAACATAATGGTCTTATGACATTTCAAGAGATTTTAATGACGTACTTCTCATGTATTGTATTCATGTACATTGACCTATGACCAGATGACATTATATACGCGTATATATGTATATATATGTATATGGGATATGGGAAAGGTTATGGCATTACATACGCACCACCACCTGATCAGCTGATATACGTTGATGATTTACCCACAGTGGCCGAGATGATATAATGGGATACCCGCGGAGGCTTGATGATGTTATGAATGCATATACACATGCATGGTATGGCTTTTATACGCATATGCATGACATTTTAAATATTAACAGATTCATAAAGTTGTTCAGACTTACATTTTAAGTCTTTACTCCATGTTTCTCTTATGTCTATTATTTATCGATTTTCATTCCTTACATACTTGATATATTATTTGTACTGACATCCCTTTTGCCTGGGGTCGCTGCGTTTCATGCCCGTAGGTCCCAATAGACAGGTCGAGAGTCTTCCAAGTAGGCTATCAGCTCAACGAAAGATGTTGGTGCGCTCTACTTGCTTGGGAGTTGCTTGTTTGGTTAGTATGATTTAGATGTGTATTATTCGGTATGGCGGGACTATGCCCCGACATTTATGAAAATTATGTATTCTTAGAGGCTTGTAGACAGATGTTATGTACTTAAAAGATTATATGGCCTTGTCGGGCTATGTTCAGTGTACGAGTGGTTATTTTGGTCTTATAGGTCGTATGTCTTATGTATAAGCTGGTATCACATATTGTATTCTATTTATCTCACAACAATATTCCGTCTCAGTTATCTATGATAGTATTACATGAAAAGATACGTTATGTTGGTACTCGGTTGAGTAAGCTCCCAAGTACCCGTCGCGGCCCATCGGTTTGGGTCATGACAAAAGTGGTATCGGAGCAGTTCTATCCTAGGGAGTCTACAAGCCGTGTCTAGTAGAGTCTTATTTATGGATGTGGCGTGCACCACATTAATAAGTAGGAGGGTACAAGGCATTTAGGACTATCACTCTTTCTTCCTACTCTAGATCGTGTGGTAGAGCTCAGTTGTAAAAACTTAATTTCCTAAACTCTATCTTACTTATAGTACAACGATACCTACATCTATAAAGACGGTTGGTAAGAGATATAGTTGTGGAAGAGTTGAGTCCGAGGAACTCAATTGTTGCATCATGCTTATGATGGATAAATATGAGGTATTCAGCAAATCATGTGTATACTAAGATGTGTAAGCTTCTTGATAAGGATCCCTAAGGCAAGAATGCATATCCACTTTTATGGTAAAAATGAATAAGGAGGGAAACACAAGTTTCAGCAAGTAAAAGGAGGAAGGTGGAGAAGGGTACGAGGCACCCAGTTAATGAAGATTATCAGTATTACAATTCCGGCAGAAAAATATAAGCATTGTGAGTTACCCTCATCAGTAACAAAGGTATGTATAATTAGTCACACCCATCTCAGTTATACCCTACAAGGGGCTAACAGTTGTAGACTAAGAAAAGGACGGATATCAAGATTTGGTTGGGGTTAGAGTAACCCAATATGTTGGATGGATTGTTAGCGTTAGCAGACATTTTTTAAGGATATTACAAACGTGGTAGTAATTCTCCTTGTGAGACACCCAGATGGTGCACTCTAAAATATTACATCTGGATATGAGTACTACAAACATAAGCACTGAAAACCTAGAATGGACAAATATTACCTTAGTATGATTCCCGTCCCTAGTACAGAGAGAATGTTAGACAACCCAAAGAGCCCGTGGATGGAGAAAGGGGAGCTAAAATGCAAAAGAATATCTTGTCGAAGTTTTTGGAATAAAGTGATTGACAGAAATGTTACAAGAAATAAGAAGAAAATTAATGGAGCATTATGAGTAAGACGTAATACATGGATGGCAACGGTAGATCAAAAAAATGACAGTATTACAGAGTCTATAGTCAAGTGAAGGGAAATACGAGAGGTGATAGGCCTTGAGAAAACAAAAGAGTATAGGCCATGAAGTCATACCCTCATTTCAAGAAATAAGTTCGTGATTCCAATACAACTACCAGAAGGAAAAGTTAGACACCAGAGTAATAAAACCAGTATGGATTGGTGAACAAGATAAACTAAATATGAATTAGCGACTGAGTGATTGATAATAGTCGGCATCATGAGAATTTCAGATTCTGTTTCGGCGATAATAAAATGGATAACAGACGAAGATTCATGAGAAATTTAGAGAGTGATCTTTCATGAAGACGCTTCCCTAAAACAAGCAATGTGAGCAAAGTTCAGCTTAATGGACTGTATGTGCCAGTTATACTAAGTGTCACCCTCATGATTAAGGAATTTTGTTATCCTTGGTACAGAAGGATTACCGCAAGGCGAGTAAGGGTCATCGCTGATGTGAAAGGAAGCCAAAAATGAAGAGGTAAAACATCTGTAGGTATGTCATTTTAGCTCCAAATCTTAGTACTCCCCTAAAGGGGAATATGGAATAATGTGGTATTAAGTCAGAATTAAGTGGATCTAGTAACTATGGAATGATAAAGGAAGAATGCAATAAAAATGAGAAATGGATGAGATTGCACATATTCAAATGTTACAGATATGATATGATTTCAGAATATTATGTAAGCACAATGTCAAGAAAAGGAAGTAAGGGTTCCTGCTCGAGATGTTATTGATAGATAAGGAGCCAGTACGTGAGGTAATTTAAGAGAAACGAAATAACCTAAGAAAGATTACACAGAATATGGATATGAGAATGGACCAACGAGTAGTTAGTAGTTTATTCAGGAAGAGCCTAGTCATGACTAGACAAGAGGTTACAAACAAATCAGCAGGTCATGGAAGGTAAATATAATGAACCCCAACATGGAGAATTCAACCTCGCAGTAACGTCATTATAATACTTGAGATATATTCAAATAGGAGTCGGGGTAGTTAAAGGTACCATGTGAATGTTGCGAGAATAAAAGAGAGTGTCACTTGGAAGATTATCAAAATATCATTTTAAAAGCAACCCTACAAGTACAAGGGCATGGAGGTAAGCAACTATGGATAATTATAGGCAAGGAAGGACATCAACAGGTCCGTAATAAGCTCACAGCTTTACAAGAGCAAAGGGTTCTCCCTAAGTACTACAGTGAAAGACTAGCTGAGGAAATGAGGAAAAAGGCTTCGACATAAGCACAGTGACCTAAAGAGGAAATGGTCTTGTAATAACAGTTTCACAACAACACTGTACATCCTCCATAAGAAAGAGGAACCTACCATGGCTAGTGAACGGGAAGTAAAATAAAAAATAATATTTGAAGATCATATGAGTTGTACAAAATTCTGGCATGCGTGAGAGCTAAGATAAGCTAAGTATGCACGCATCAAGGGGGAAGAAAGACTAGGAAAGGTAATAGCTTACGTTTAAAGAAAACTAAGAAAGAACGAAAGGAATCATTCTATCAATGATCCAGAGTTAGCTACGTTATGAGCACACTTAAGATTTCTGAGTATTACCCATACAACATATATGTTGACAATCATACAGTCATAGAAGACTCCGGTATAAGTTAAAGAAAGAGTTGAGCCCAGGTCATAGTTCGAATAGTTAAAGGATTATATCATGGATATTCAATAGCGCCCATGGAAGGTTAAACATAATAACTAATACCATGAACCGCAAATCAGGAGATAGCTTAATCCTACATAAAGGCTGATTAGAAGGAAGAGGAAACTAAAGAGTTACATCAACTAAGAAAATCAGGAGTATGATTATTGGACCCCGAAAATTGTAGACATCATGATTGAGATCATTGCATAATCACTCTTATTATCAGAGGTACAAGAGAGATAGTACAATAGCCATATTTTATAATGGCTCTATGATAAAGCTTGTGAGAAGAGTACCAGCCTCATAAGAAGTCACTATGAAGCTCCCACTGGATTGTGTATGCACCAGAGGTGCAATTATTATAATAGAGCTTCAAGTTATAGACATGAATTACACCTAGGTGGAAGGGAGGTCATGAAAGAAGAAGAAGATACGATGCGAGATTTTAAGGTAAGTAAGGTAAAGGTGAACAACATACGAGATACTCAAACGCAAAAGATCGTGAACAGTCCATACTTCGGATAAAAGGGCTAGAATCACGGGGATTCAGTATCTAAGAATAATAGTGGCATCGTCAGTAGCATATCTTTTAGCCTATGGTCTAGGTATCGAAAAGCCTGACTAAGAGAGTAAAGAAGAGTTAGAGACGATGTGATGTCTCTCTTGATGTTCCAAAATAACACAAGGAAGTCTATGATACAAGCAAGTTGAAAGGTTGCAAGTAATATAAATAGATATGTGTAGGTCGCAAGCTATTGTATGGTGAAGCGACAAGGTTCTAGAAAATAGGAGTAAGGATAAGAACGGATGAGTGAGAAGGTAACAAAAATGGATAAGTCATCAGGATTAAGCCTATGAAAACAAGAGAGTTGATGGTTTCTCTAAGTTGTAGAAAGCTCAGTATAGCCGAATGAAATCAAAGGAGTCTATCACGACCCTAAACCCGAACTCGGTCGTGAAGGTGCCTCTCGTAAAGACAAGGCCAGCCGACACTTCCCATTCCAGTTTCTAAGCAATAAACAATAAGAATTTAAGTCTACAATATGATAATTAATCCAAAAGTGAACAGATAAAACTACAATTGTGGAAGATAAACCCAACACAACCCGATACTAGGTGTTACTAGTCATGAGCATCTAAAAATCCGGAATAAGATAAGAAAGTCTACAGATTTCAATACAAATCTAAAGCAAAGAGAAGTAAGGTAAGGGAAGAAGCTCTGGGCTGCGAACGCCGGTAGCTACCTAGAGAATCTTCTGATCCGCCTGAGTTGGAAAGATCAACAATCGGTAGCAGGACCAGATGCTCCTGAATCTGCACACAGGGTGCAGGGAGTAAAGTGAGTGCTCCAACTCAATGAGTGATAATCATAAATAAATACAGAAAGTATGAAATCACGTAAGGCACATTATAGGCTATAATGAAGCAGTAAAACAGGTAAAAACAGTGATTCAGTAAAGATATATAAAATCATATAAGTTCAGTTTAAACTTCAAGAGATGCCTATTCAACAATTAAACAGGTAAATGACAAACAAATAAGACAGATAATCACTTAAAGGAGTGCCCTTCGGGCATAATGTCAACCATATCAGCCCCTCGGGCTATATCTCACATCACAATGGGTGCCCGCGCTCACTAGGAGTGTGCAGACTCCTAGAGAGGCCTCTTACGGCCCAAGCGCAGTATCAAGCCACCTCGTGGCATCATAATAGGCCCTTGGCCTCATATCAACAAGCCATCTCGTGGCGTATAAATCTCAGGACCTCGGCCTCATAATCATAGTCAATGTTTCCTTACAACATACGACATCGGCCTTACTCAGTCAAAATCCTTACAAGCCACTCGGGCAATAGTAAAATATGATTCTCAGCCCAAACTATCATTTAAAAGTTCATTTAAGTGTTGAAATAGAGTAAACATGGCTGAGTTATGAAAACAGTGGAAGATAGCATGACTGAGTTCAAGTATAAAGTCAAAACAGTGAGGAAATATAAATAAAAATCCCCTAAGGGTTCAAATAGTTGGCACGAAGCCCAAATATGGCATTCAGTCCAAAACATGATGATAACAAATAGTTTCAGTCAATTACGCGGTAAAATAGTCATTGGGACGAACTAAGTCACAATCCCCAATAGTGCACGAGCCTACGCTCGTCATCTAGAGTGTGTGTCACATCAATATAGCACAACGATGTGCAAATCCGGGGTTTCATACCCTCAGGACATCATATACAATCAGTACTTACCTCAAACTGGTGCAAACTCTAGCCCGTGACGCTTTTTCCCCTCGAATCGGCCTCCACTCGCGTCGAATCTATCCAAAATCAGAATCACTGAGTCAAAATATGCTAAGGGAACGAAGCCCAAGCGAAAATATGCAATTTACAATATAAATCCCAAAATTACCAAAACCCGATCCCCGGGTCCACGTCTTAAATTCCGATAAAAATCACATCAATGGATTCCTTATCGCTCCCCGAGTTCATACATACCAAAAGCATCAAAATTCAACCACAAATGACCCTTCAAATACCCATTTCTAGGTCTCCAATTTAAAACCCTAGTTCCTCCATTTTAGGCTTAATTTCCATGATTAATTAGGTAGATTTCACATTAGAATCGAGTTTTAAGTCCATGAATCTTACTTCCAAGTGTTTCCCCTTGAATCCCTCTTCAATACTCTTCAAAAAGCTCCACAAACGCTCAATAATGGTGAAAATAAACCCCAAAATCACGGACAAAATGACTATTTAAACATTCTACCCAGGCCTGAAATCCTTCTTCGCGAACGCGGTTAACGCCTCACGTTCGCGAAGCACAAATCAACTTTGACCAAAAATTATTCTTCATGATCACGACCTTCCCATCACGAACGCGATGCTTTCCTCAGACCACTGTTCGCGATCGCATTACCCCTCTAGCGAACGCGATGAATAAAATACCTCAAGTCCAGCGGACCAAATTCCTCTACGCGAACGTAGTCCACTTCACACGAACGTGATGACCAAACACCCAGCCCTTCGCGAACACGAAGGCTTAAATCCCAGCCTTCATCAACTGACCCTTCACGAATGTGAGGACCCACTCGCGAACGCGAAGGCTATTTCTCTTCAACACTGATCTGCAATTTTCTGCAATTCCAAACATCATGAAATGGTCCGATTGACCACCTGAAACTCACCCAAGCCCCCGGGACATCAACCAAACATGCCAACATATCCTATAATCTCATTCAAACTTGTTCCAACCTTCAGAATGCTCAAAACAACATCAAAACACCAAATTCGCATCGGATTCAAGCCTAAGAATTCCAACATCTTCTAAATTACGTTTTTGATCAAAAATCCAACCAAACCACGTCTGAATGGCCTGAAATTTTGCACACACATCCCAAATGCGACAACGGAACTACTGCAGCTCTCAGAATTCCATTCTGACTCCTATATTGAAATCTCACCTATCAACCGGAAATCGCCAAAATACCAACTTCGCCAATTCAAGCCTAAATCTACTTCGGACCTCCAAAACACATTTTGATCATGCTCCTAAGTCTCAAATCACCTCCTGAAGCTATCTGAACCATCGGAACTCACATCCGAGCCCTCTAACACATAAGTCAACATCTGATTGACTTTTCCAACTTAAGCTTCCTCAAAAGAAACTAAGTGTCTCAAACCTTACCAAATCCTTTCTAAACTCGAGCCAACCAACCCGATCGCATATAAAACCGATAGATAAAGAAATAAGAAGCAGAAATGGGGAAAACGGAGCGGTAAATCATGAGATGATTGGCCGGGTCATCACAGAGTCTAAGACTAGTAGCATTTAGAAGAGATGGAATGCTACCCTGGTAGTAGAATGAGGGTGTCGTTGTGGTAAATAAAGGATGACGTTTGGGCCTTCAATTGAGTAATGGTTTGATGAAGAAAAGAAAGGGATCTCATAAATTGGACAGGAATAAAATACCCACGCAAGGTGAATCACATTGGGTTGCTGTGAAATACGGTTATGAAAGCATGTTATCACCCCAGGTGGATTGGTCTAATCATTTCAGGTATTCCCCGATAAAACGTGAACCCTACCGGCGGTGTTACATAAAAGTTTAAATTATCAAGGGTATATTATGGATTAATATTGAAGTGAATCAACAATAGATGGATAAAAGTTATAAACTATGAGATGAGATTAGGCCATCATTCTTAAGATGAACAGTAATGTGGAAGCATTAGAGGACATAGATTTACATGTATTGGATAAGAAATGAAAGCAACCTAGAATATGGTAGCAGATCTCAGTAACGAGAAATCGAGGTAAGAGTTATGGTATAGTATGACCTACTTAGATGTAGTAAAGTCATACGGATGGATAACCAGGTGTATGAAATAAGATATAGCAATATTCGTAAGTTCGACAAAATACCAAGCGAAGAACTTCAGTAATGGCTACAAATCGGAGGAAAAAGGAAATAAGAGACGCATAAGCGCACTTACAAGATCAGATTCATACAGGCTGCATGATAGAAGGTAGAAATAGTTACGAGACAGGAAGGATTTCGATCACAAGCCATGGTGTGGGAAAGAGGCCTAAAAGAAGGAATGCCCGGGCCTTTGGATTTATTCACAAAACAATTGCATAAATGGCAAAGAGATTATTAAAGCATTCACAAGAGCCATAGGTTATGAAAAAGATAAGTGCATCAGTCAACATTCGAGAACGAATGTTCCAAAGAGGGGAATGATGTTACATGACGCATTTTCATATGTTAAAGTTTCGTAGTAAGTTAATCGACTTAAGTTCGGGAATGAGATTATTTTAAGATTATAAGCATTTTATGCTATTTCAAACAAGTAATGAGTAAACTCGTGAAGGTGAGAGGGTAAGCACGAAAAAAAATGAATTTTGTCGAAGTTTGATAATTTGGGACAAAATACGGCCCGAGCTAAAATACCCGATATTTATGGACTAGTACCATATAAGGTACCACATGACCATGATAGTAAGGTGTATAAGGTGTGTTAAAAATTAGTAGTATTATAAGAAATATGAGATAATTCTTAATTATGTGAGTAATTGGTCAATTATCGGGTAGCAGAATATTACCTAATTAATTAATTAGTGTAATTGGGTAAGGTTGGATAGTCTCCAACGTGGCAGCAGTATATCATCGATTATTTGACTCTTAAACTATTTTGCAAGGTGGCAACATTTAAGGATACTTTTATCTCATTTGGTTCAAACGTTATAATCTGTCAAATGGTAGTGCAAAGTATTAATGATCCGTTAAGTCCTTCAATTCGAATGGGTTTTCTTCGATGAACGTGCAGTGGATTTTGATAAAATGGGATATTCAGGTGGCCTTGTTGTGGAACATTGCTTCTTTGTTTAGCATATTGCTTGACGTGCTTCATTAACTGGAAAAAATTAAAGAGATTTCACCTTTTAATTTCCATAACATCTAGAGAGTTGTACTTTCTTAACCGTCTATAATCCTCACTATCTAATAGCAATTGCTTTAAAAGGGAGTTTGTGATTGTCCTAATGGATCCAACGGCAATATGTGGAACTGCCATGGAGCCGAGATCTTCTGTTATAATCTTTCCCAATAATATCATACGGATTTTTCCTTATTCCGGGTATGTTAAAGTTATCCTTTCTTTCCTTTTGGCATGATCCATATGATACAAACGAAACGAACACATGAATAACTTCCATAAATGACTCTATTCATAGAAGTATTAGAGGTGCATACGTTCTTGAATTTCCATGTGTCCTATTATTTTATCATCTATTCATGAGTCTCAGAATAAATACGTTAGTTTAAAAAGGTTTATTTCCCGATATTAGTCAAAGGCATAATAGTCTTATGACATTCCAAGAGATTTTATTGACGTACTTCTCATGCATTGCATTCGTGTACATTGACCAATGACCAGATGACATTATATATGCATATATATGTATATATATGTGTATGGGATATGGCAAAGGTTATGGCGTTATATACGCACCACCACCTGATTAGCTGGTATACGTTGATGAATTGCCCACAGTGGCCGAAATAATATGATGGGATGCCTTCAAAGGCTTGATGATGTTATGAACGCATATACACATGGATGGTATGACTTTTATACGCATATGCATGACATTTTAAATATTAAAAGATTCATAAAGTTGTTCAGACTTACATGTCTAGTCTTTTATTCCATGTTTCTTTTATGTCTATTATTTACTGATTTTCATTCCTTACATGCTCGATATATTATTTGTACTAATGTCCCTTTTGCCTGGGGACGTTGTGTTTCATGCCCACATGTCCCGATAGACAGGTCGAGAGCCTTCCAAGTAGGCTATCAACTTAGCAAAAGAAGTTGGTGCGCTCCATTTGCTTTGGAGTTGCTTGTTTGGTTAGTATGATTTAGATGTGTATTATTTGGTATGGCGGGACTATGTCCTGACATTTATGAAAATTATTTATTCTTAAAGTCTTGTAGACAGATGTTATGTACGTAAAAGATTGTATGGCCTTGCCAGGCTATGTTCAGTGTATGAGTGGTTATTTTAGTCTTATAGGCCGTATGTCTTATGTATAAGCTGGTATCACATGTTGTAGTTTACTTATCTCACAGAAACCTTCCGCCTCAGTTATCTATGATAGTATGACATGAAAAGATACGTTATGTTGGTACTTGGTTGAGTAAGATCCTAGGTGTCCATCGCGGCCCATCGGTTTGGATCATGACAAAAGTGGTATTAGAGCAGTTATGTCCTAGGAGTCTACAAGCCGTGTTTAGTAGAGTCTTGTTTATGGGTGTGTCGTGCACCACACTGATAAGCAGGAGGCTACATGACATTTAGGACTGTCACTCTTTCTTCCTACTCTAGATCATGTGGTAGAGATCAGTTGTAAGAACTTAATTTCCTAAACTCTATATTACTTATAGTATGACAATACCTACATCTAGAAAGACGGTTGGTAAGAGATATAACTGTGGAAGGGATGAGTCAGAGCAACTCAATTTTTGCATCATGCTTATGATGGATAAATATGAGGTATTCAATAAATCGTGTGTATACTAAGATGTGTAAGCTTCTTGATAAGGATCCCTAAGGCAAGAATGCCTATCCAACAGTAAAAAGGAATAAGGAGGGAAACATAGGTTTCAGCAAATAAAAGGAGCAAGGTGAAGAAGGGTACGAGGCACCCAGTTAATAAAGATTATCAGTATTACAATTCCGGCAGAAAAATATAAGCATTGTGAGTTACCCTCAACAGTAATAGAGGTATGTATAATTAGCCACACCTATCTCAGTTATACCCTACAGGGGGCTAACAGGTGTAGACTAAGAAAAGGACGGATATCAGGATCCGGCTGGGGTTAGAGTAACCCAATATGTTAGATGGATTGTTAGCGTTAGCGGACATTTTGAAGGATATTACAAATGTGGTAATAATTCTCCTTGTGAGACACCTAGATGGTGCACTCTAAAATAGTACATCTGGATATGAGTACTACAAATATAGGCACTAGAAGCCTATAAAGATAAATATTACCTTAGTATGGCTCCCGTCCCTAGTAGGGAGAGAATGTTAGGCGACCCAAAGAGCCCTTGTGTTACGCCTCGAACCTTGGGGGGCAAGACCGACACCCGGTGCCTCACCTATCCTTGCGTTCCAACTTGCGACTAAGGGACTCTGAACATATGATGTCACACTTTGGCAATGAGCCACATTGCAGAACAACTGTGAATGCTGACTGAATATCAATATAAAGCTGGGCCGACAAGGCCGTCATAATTACTACAGCTGACAAGCCAACCAAATATACATACAGAGCCTACAAGCCCAACATACTGCACTAACTGACAGGATATGTCTACAAGCCTCTATTGATAGATATACTATGATCGGAATAGGGCCCCGACCTACGCATATCATCTATACACAAGATGTACATAAAACTCTAGACCCGGCAACTCCGAAAGGCGTGGAGCTTACCGATCTAGCTGAACTCGGGCAACACTTAATGAGTAGGTCCACCCGTCTATCTGTCTGAACCTGCACATGAAATCTAGCACCCCCAGAAAAGGGACGTCAGTACGAAGTAATGTACCGAGTATGTAAGGCAATATACTAAAAACATAAACTGAACTGATAATATAATAACTGAAAGTAACTGGAAGTCAAAGATAATCTGAAGATATGCTTACCTGCTGATACTGACTCAACTCTCTCAATATAGTAAGTAAAATAGTTGTCCGGCCCTATAAGGCTCGGTATATATATATATATATAACTGCTCTACTGTAGTAGGCTCGCTCATAGGTGCTCGGCCATACTAGGCTCTATATCTCGGCTATACTAGGCTTTGTATCTCGGTCAATAATGCCTTGCTCATAGGTGCTCGGCCACAGTAGGCTCGGTGTATAACTTACCATCTGATCAGAGGTTGCCCAATAGGGGCATGCACATCGATTATAGCTCGATTGTAATGAAAATACTTTTAATACTGTATATATGTAAATTCTCTGTTGTCTTGACTGGGAGAAGAAAATACTCAATTGAATATGAAGTCCCAATAAGAAGAATATGGTAACTAAAAAAAACTAAGAAAATATATGTAATTTGCGAGACTAGCAAAATATACGTAAACGCCGGGATACGAATTTTTCTTTATGCCTCGTTATAAACTTGTGTAATTACGATATCATGCTAAAATGAAGGAAAAGATTAGCCTTAACATACCTTATCCGATTCTATTGACAATCCCTTCAATACACGTTGGTTGCGACAAAACATGTGACGTCGGATCGAAGTATGGAAAAAGCTGTATTATGTTCTTGAGAAAGATTATACCGACTCCCTTAGAATTGCAAATCCCTTTACTATAACGTCGTACAACCTCGCATGAAGCTAAATATTGTTACCTGGTAGATGTAAAACATTTCCATACTTTTGTGAATTTGATCACAATCTCCTATAGCTTTCCTTGCTGGAATAGTAATATTTCAACACTTATCTTTGTGAATTGGTCAAGATCACGTTACTCATCAAATAATGAGACCAAGAATGGCTTTCCTTGCTGAAATAGTAATGTTTCCACACTTATCTTTGTGAAAGGTCAAGATTATGTTACTTCTCAAATAATGAGACCAAGAATGGCTTTTCTTATCTTTTCAAAGCAAGAATTTTTATACCTGTAAAGATAGCAACTCATGCTTTATGACTCATTATTTCATTAGTGCCACTTTGTCTTAGATTGATGCCAAGCGGTAGCCGCGAAAAGATCTTTATCCATTTAATCATAATTATCCCCAATTAATTAGGTAATGTCCCGCTACCCGATAATTATCCAATTACCTGCATGATTAAGAATTATCTCAACTTACTTAAAATACTACTCGCTTTTAATATACCTTTTACACTTTACAATCATGGTCATGTATTATCTCGTATGACACTAGTCCATAAATACCAGGTATTTTAGCTCGGCCGTATTTTACCGCAAAATGTCAAACTCGGACAAACTTTATTTTCTTTGACTTGCTCCTCCTTTCACCTTCACGAATTTACTAATCGCTTGTGAAATAGCATAATCCGTATAATATCCAAATAATCTTTTACTTGGACTGATGTCAATTACCTTACGACAAATTTAACGTACAATACTTCAGGGTGCAACATCCTCGTATCTTACTATTGTGAAGCGTGACATCACCGTAATGTAATATTGCTGGGTGTAACACTGTCATAACTTAATACCGCAAGGCATAACATCATCGTAATATATTACTGTAGAGCATAACATCGACATAATACTGCGGGTCGTAACATTATTCCCCCCCTGGAAAATTCATCCTCGAATGTTGACTGATGCACTTATCATTTTCATAACTTATATCTTCCGAATACATTAGAACTTCCCTTGCCATATAGACGACTATTCTGTCAATGAGTCCAAAGTCCCGGGCATTCCCCCCTTTAGGCCTCTTTCTCATACCACAACTTATGGTAGAAATCCTTCCAATCTTTTAAATGTTGCTACCTTCTATCATGCATCATGAACAACTCTGAACTTGTAAGTGCACCTATGCAACTCTTTTTTCGTTTTTCCTCCGATTTTTAGCCATTACTGAAGTTCTTCGTTTGGCAATCTGTTGAACGTACGAATATTATCATATCTTATTTCATAGACCTGGTTATCCATCCTCATGATTTTACTGCATCTAGATAGGTTATACTGTACCATAACCCTTACTTTGATTTACCGTTAGTGAGGTCTGCTTCCAACTCCATGTACCCTCGTTGCTCTTCCCATATGTATAAATTTAAGTCCTATAATGCTTCCTCATTACTGCTCATCTTTATAATGATGGCCTAATCTCATCTCATATTTTGTGACATTTGTCCATCCATTGTTGATTCACCACAATATTGATCTACAAACACCACTGATAACTTGAAACTTCTTACGTAATAATTTTTCCCTAGGGCTTACGTTACCTCTAGAAATATTCGAAGTGATTCCTTTAATCGTATTTCATAGTGTCTCTATGTGATTCACCTTATGGGGGTATCCTAATTTCGTGCCTCCACCGAAATCTTTTCTACTTCTCTTCTTCTTTTTTCAAATCATTATTCAAACAAAAGCCAAAACGTCTTCCTTTATCTGTCACAATTATACCCTTATTTTATTACCAGGTCAGCATTTCATTCCTTCTAAATGCTATTAATCTTAGACTCTTTTGAGTTCATTAAGGCTATAGCGAGCTTTGTATAACATATAGAAACTATCTAGTATTCTTGTTTTCATGGGCTTAATCCTAAAGACTTATCCATTCTCGTCGCCTTTTCTCTTGCCTTTCCTCATCCTTACTCATGTTTCCTTAAAATTTTGTCGCTCTACCATACTTTAGCTTGAGACCTATACATATCCATTTATAAATTTTCCTTCAACTTGCTTGCACCATAGATTTTTTTATGTTATTCTGGAATGTCAAGCGAGACATCACATCGTCTCTAACTTTTCTCTGTTCTCTTAACTAGATCTCTCAGTACTTAGAAACCATAGACTGAAAGACATACCGCCGACGATGCTGCTATTGTTCCCGGTTATTGGATCCTCGTACTTATAGCCTTCTATTCGAAGTATGAACTATGCACGATCTTCTGTCTTTGAGTATCTCGTACGTTGTTCACCTTTACCTTACTTACCTTAAAATTCTACATCGTATCTTCTATCTCTTTCCTCACCTCCCTTCTACCTAGGTGTAATTCACGTCCATAACTTGAAGCTCTATTATAATACTCGCACCTCTGGTACATACACAATCTGGTGGGAGCTTCGTACTGACTTCTTATGAGGCTGGTACTTCTTCTAACTGGCTTCCTTGTAGAGCCATTATAGATTATGGTTGTTGTGTTATTTCTCTTTGAACATCTGATATTAAGAGTGACTCTGTCATGTTCTCAAGCAGAACTTCTATAATTTTTCTAGGTCCAATAATCAGACTCCTGATTTACTTGGGTGATGTAATTCTTTAGTTTCCTCTTTCTTCTGATCAGCCTTTACGTAGGCTTAAGCTATCTTCCGATCTGCGGCTCACAGTATCAGTTATTACCTTAGCTTTTCATGGGCGTTATGGAATATCCATGATACAATCTTCTAACAATTCAATCCTTCATCTATGCCCTGGGCTCAATTCTTTCTTTTAACTTATACCGAAATCTTCTATGGCTGTATGATTGTTAACAAATATGATGCCTAGATAATGCTCCAAAATCTTGAGCATATCCATAACCTACTAATTCTGGATCCTTGATCGAATAATTCTTTCGTTCCATCTTAGCTTTCTTTCAACATAAGCTATTACTTTTCCTGGACTTTTTACCCCATTGTTATGTCCATACTTAGCTTATCTTAGTGCCCACACTTGCCAGAGTTTCCATACAACTCATATGATCTCGAATATTACTTTTAATTCTTACTTCCTGTTTATTAGCCATGGTAGGTTCCACTTTCCTTTGGACTGCTTACAATGTTGTTGCGAAATTGTTCTTACATGACCATTTCCTCTTTAGGTCACTGTGCTTAGGTTGAAGCCTTTTTTCTTATCTCCTCAGCTAGTCTTTCGTTGTAGTACTTAGGGAGAACCCTTGACTCTCGTAAAGTTGTGAGCTTATTACGGACCTTTTGATATCTTTACTTGCCTATAATCATCCGCAGTTGCTTACTTCCATGCCCTTGTGCTTGTATGATTGCTACTGAACTGATATTTTGACTGCCTTCCCAGTGGTACTTTCTTTTATCCCCGTAACACTCATACGGTACCTTTAACTACCCCGACTCTTGTTTGAATATATCTCAAGTATTATAATGATATTCTTCGAGGCTAAATTCTCCATGTTGGGTTCTACTATGTTTATCTTACACGATCTGATGACTCATCTGTAACCTCCTATTTAGCCATAACTGGGATCTTCTTGTCCAATTACTAACTACTCGTTGACCCATTCTCATATCAATATTCCTCGTAATCTTTATTGGGTTATTTCCTATTTCCTAACTTACGTCTCGCACTGGCTCCTTATTTATTAATAACAGCTCGGGTGGGAACATTTACTTCCTCTCCTTGACGTCGTGCTTGCACAATACTCTTGAATCGTAGCGTATCTGTAAGGTTTGGATAAGTACCATCTCATTCCTCTTTCATTTATAACATTCCTCCGTTACCATTTCATAGTCACTAGAACCACTTAATTCTGACTTAATGCCACACCACTCCATATTCCTCCCTTTAGGGGTGTACTAAGAGTTGAAGCCATGAGGATCTACCTATAGATGTTTTACCTCTTCATCTTTGGCGTCGTTTCTCAACATCAATGATCCTTACTTGCCTTACGGCAATCCTTCTGTAGCAAGGATGACAAATTCTCTTACTTACAAGGGTGAAACTTAATGTAACTGGTACATACAGTCCCTTAAGCTTAACTTTGATAACATTGCTTGCTTTAGGGAAGCGTCTTCCTGAATGACCATTCGCTGAATTTCTCATGAATCTTCTTCTGTTGTCCATCCTATTATTTCCGGAACGTGATCTAAAATTCTCATGATGCTGACTATTATCAAATCACTCAGTCCCTAATTCATGCATAGTTTATCTTGTTCACTAGTCCATATTGATTTCTATTACTCTAGGATCTAAGTTTTCCTCCTGGTAATAACGTTAGAGTCACGAACTTATTTCTCAAAATGAGGATATGACTTTATGGTCTGTACTCTTTTGTTGTCTCAAGGCCTAGATCCTCTCGTTTTTTCTTTCACTTGACTGTAAACTCTCTAATACTTTCATCATTTTTTTGACCTACCATTGTCATCCGTGTATCACATCTTACTCATAATGCTCTATTAACTCTCTTCTTATCTCCCGCTAATTATTCATGTCTACTGCTTTATTCTGAAAACTCGAACAAAACATTCTTTTGCTCTTTGCTCCCCTTGCTCCATCCCTTGGCTCATTCAATTACCTAACATTCTTTCTTTACTAGGGACGGGAGCCACGCAAAGGTAATATTTATTCCTTCAAGGCTTTCAGTGCTCATATCTAGCATTAATATTTTACGGTGCACCATCTAGGTGTCTCACTATGAGATCTATTAGCACATTTGTAATATCCTTCGGAAATGTCAACTAGCACAAACAATCCATTCAACATTTTGGATTACTCTAACCCCAGCCGGATCCTGATGTTCCGTCCTTTTCTTAAACTACACTTGTTAGCCCTTATAGGGCATAACTGATATGGGTACGGCCAATTGTACATACCTCTAATACTATTAAATATAACTCAAAAAGCATTTATTTTTCTGCCGGAACTGTAATAATGATAATTTTCATTAACTGGGTGCCTCGTACCTTTCTTCACCTTGCTTCTTTTACTTGCTGAAACTTGTGTCTCCCTCCTTATTCCTTTTTACCATAAGATTGGATAGGCATTCTTGCCTTAGGGATTCTTATCAAGAAGCTTACACATCTTAATATGATCTGCTGAAGACCTTACATTTACTTTTCATAAGCATGACGCAAAGTTGAGTTCCTCTGACTCAACTCTTCCATAGCCATATCTCTTACCAATCGTCTTTCTAGATGTAGGTATCATCGTACTATATGTTGGATAGAGTTTAGGAAATTGAGTTCTTACAACAGAACGCTACCACACGATCTAGAGTAGGAAGAAAGAGTGATTGTCTAAAATGCCATGTAGCCTCCTGCTTATAAGTGTGGTGCACGACACACCCTTAAACAAGACTCAACTAGACACGGTTTGTAGACTCCCTATGACAAAACTACTCTGATACCACTTTTGTCACGCCCCGAACCTGGGGGGGCGAGACTGGCACCTGGTGCCTCACCTATCATTGCGTACCAACTTGCGACTAAGGGACTCTGAACATATGATGTCATACTTTGGCCATGGGCCACATTGTAGGACAACTGCGAATGCTGACTGAATATCAATATAAAGCTGGGCTGATAAGGCCGTCATAATTACTACAGCTGATAAACCAACCAATTATACATACAAGGCCTACAAGCCTAACATACTGCACTAACTGACAGGATATGTCTACAAGCCTCTATTGATGGATATATTGTGATCGGAACTGGGCCCCGGCCTACGCATAAAATATATACACAAGATGTACATAAAGCTCTACCGGCAACTCCGAAAGGCATGGAGCTTACCGATCAAGCTGAACAAAGGCAACACTTAATGAGGAGGTCTACCCATCTGACTGTCTGAACCTGCACGCATGAAATGCAGTGCCCCTAAAAAGGGACGTTAGTACAAAGTAATGTACCAAGTATGTAAGGCAATATATTGAAAGCTGAAACTGAACTGATAATATAATAAATTAAATTAACTAGAAGTCAAAGATAATCTAAACACTTTACTTAAAATGCTACTCGCTTTTAATATACCTTGAACACCTTACTATCATGGTCATATAGTACCTCGTATGACACTAGTCCATAAATATCAGGTATTTTAGCTCGGGCCGTATTTTACCCCAAAATGCCAAACTTGGACAAAATTTATTTTCTTTGACTTGCTCCTCCTTTCACCTTCACGAATTTACTAATCGCTTGTGAAATAGAATAATCCTTATAATCTCCAAATAATCTTTTACTTGGACTGATGTCAATTACCTTACGATAAATTTAACGTACAATAATTCAGGGTGCAACATCATCGTAACTTAATACTATGAAGTATGACATCACCGTAATGTAATACTATTGGGTGCAATACTGTTGCAACTTAATACTGCAAGGTGTAACATCATCGTAATATATTACCGCAGAGCATAACATCGACGTAATATTGCGAGTCGTAACATTATTCCCTCCTTTGGAACATTCGTCCTCGAATGTTGACTGATACACTTATTATTTTCATAACTTATATCTTCCGAATACTTTAGAACTTCCCTTGAAATCTAGGCAACTGTTCTGTCAATGAGTCCAAAGTTCCGGGCATTCCCCCCTTTAGGCCTCTTTATCATATCATAACTTGTGGTCAGAATCCTTCCAATCTTTTAAATGTTGCTACCTTCTATCATGCAGCATGTATGACTCTGACCTTGTAAGTGCACCTATGTGATTCTTCTTTCCTTTTTCCTCCGATTTTTAGCCATTACTGAAGTTCTTCGTTTGGCACTCTGTCGAACTTACGAATATTTCCATATCTTATTTCATAGACCTGGTTATCCATCCTCATGATTTTACTGCATCTAGATAGGTCATACTGTACCATAACCCTTACTTTGATTTATCGTTAGTGAGGTCTGATTCCAACTCCAGGTACCATCATTGCTCATCCCATATGTACAAATTTAAGTCCTATAATGTTTCCTCATTACTGCTCATCTTTAGAATGACGGCTTAATCTCATCTCATACTTTGTGACGTTTGTCCATCCATTGTTGATTCATCTCAATATTGACCTACAAACACTACTGATAACTTGAAACATCTTACGTAATAATTTGCCCCTAGGGCTTACGTTACCTCTAGGAATATTCGAAGTGATTCCCATAATCGTATTTCATAGTATCTCAATGTGATTCACCTTATGGGGGTATCCTAATTTCGTGCCGCCAGCGAAATCTTTTCTACTTCTCTTTTTTTTTCAAATCATTATTCAAATGAAGGCCCAAGCATCATCCTTTATATGTCACAACTATACCCTTATTTTATTACCAGGTCAGTATTTCATTCCTCCCAAATGCTATTAATCTTAGACTCTTTTGAGTTCATTAAGGCTATAGTGAGCTTTGTATAACATAGAGAACTGTCTACTATTGTTGTTTTCATGGGCTTAATCCTAAAGACTTATCCATTCTCGTCACCTTTTCCCTTGTCTTTCCGCATCCTTACTCATGTTTCCTTAAAACTTTGTCGCTCTACCATACTTTAGCTTGTGACCTATATATATCCATTTATAAACATTCCTTCAACTTGCTTGCACCATAGATTTTATTATGTTATTCTTGAACGTTAAGAGAGATATCATATCGTCTCCAACTTTTTTCTATTCTCTTAACTAGATCTCTCAGTAGTTAGAAACCATAGCTTGAAAGGAATGCCAATGATGCCTCTATCGTTCCCGGTTATTGGATCCTCGTGCTTATAGCCTTCTATCTGTATGGACTATTCACGATCTTCTGCCTTTGAGTATCTTGTACTTTGTTCACATTTACCTTACTTACCTTAAAATCCCGCATATTATCTTCTATCTCTTTCCTGGCCTCCCTTCCACCTAGGTTTAATTCACGTCCATAACTTGAAGCTCTATTATAATACTCGCACCTCTGGTACATACACAATCCGGTGGGAGCTTCGTACTGACTTCTTATGAGGTCGGTACTGCTTCTAATTGGCTTCCTTGTAGAGCCATTATAAATTATGATTGTTGTGTTATTTCTCTTGAACATCTGATATTAAGAGTGATTCTGTCATGTTCTCAAGCACAACTTCTATAATTTTTTTCTACGTCCAATAATCAGACTCTTGATTTACTTGGGTGATATAATTCTTTAGTTTCCTCTTCCTTCTGATCAGCCTTTACGTAGGCTTAAGCTATCTTCCGATCTGTGGCTCATGGTATCAGTAATTACCTTAGCCTTTCATGGGCATTATGGAATATCCATGATACAATCTTCTAACAACTCAATCCTTCGTGTATACACCTTGGGCTCAATTCTTCTTTTTAACTTATATTGGAGTTTTCTATGGCTGTATGATTGTCAACAAATATGTTGCCTGGATAATGCTCCAAAATCTTGAGTGTATCCATAACGTACTAATTCTGAATCCTTGATCGAATAATTCTTTCGTTCTATCTTAGCTTTCTTTCAACGTAAGCTATTACTTTTCCTGATCTTTATGCGCCCTGGTTGTGTCCATACTTAGCTTATCTTAATGCCCACACCTGCCAGAGTTTCCATACAACTCATATGATCTCGAATATTACTTTTAATTCTTACTTCTAGTTTATTAGCCATAGTAGGTGTCACTTTCCTTTGGAATGCTTACAATGTAGTTGCGAGATTGTTCTTACACGACCATTTCCTCTTTAGGTCATTGTGCTTAGGTTGAAGCCTTCTTTCTTATCTCCTCAGCTAGTCTTTCGTTGTAGCACTTAGGGAGAACCCTGACTCTCGTAAAGCTGTGAGCTTATTACAGACCTTTTTGATGTCCTTACTTGCCTATAATCATTCGTAGTTGCTTACTTCCATGCCCTTGTGCTTGTATGGTTGCTTCTGAACTGATATTTTGACTGCCTTCCCATTGGCCTTTCTTTTATCCCCGTAACACTCATACAGTACCTTTAACTACCCCGACTCTTGTTTGAATATATCTCAACTATTATAATGATATTCTTCGAGGCTAAATTCTCCATGTTAGGTTCTACTATGTTTATCTTACACGATCTGATGACTCGTCTGTAACGTTTTGTTCAGCCATAACTGGGATCTTCCTGACCAATTACTAACTACTCGTTGGCCCATTCTCATATCAATATTCCTCGTAATCTTTCTTGGGTTATTTCCTTAGTCTTAACTTACGTCTCGCATTGGCTCCTTATTTATTAATAACAGCTCGGGAAGGAACCTTTACTTCCTCTCCTTGACGTCATGCTTGCACAATATTCTTGAATCGTAGCGTATCCGTAAGATGTGGATAAGTGACATCTCAGTCCTCTTTCATTTATAACATTCTTCCGTTACCATTCCATAGTCACTAGTACCATTTAATTCTGACTTAATGCCATATCACTCCATATTCCCCCTTTTAGGGGTGTACTAAGAGTTGAAGCCACGAGGATCTACCTATAGATGTTTTACCTCTTTATCTTTGGCATCGTTTCTCAACATCAATGATCCTTACTTTCCTTGCGGCAATCCTTCTATACCAAGGATGACAAATTTCCTTACTCACGAGGGTGACACTTAATGTAGTTGGTACATACTATCCCTTAAGCTTAACGTTGCTAACCTTGCTTGCTTTAGGGAAGCGTCTTCCTGAATGACCATTCTCTGACTTTCTCAAGAATCTTCTTCTGTTGTCTGTCCTATTATTCACCATTCCGTACTGATTTCTATTACTCTGGGGTATAACGTTTCCTCCTTGTAACCACGTTAGAGTCACGAACTTATTTCTCAAAATAAGGATATGACTTTATGGTCTGTACTCTTTTGTTATCTCAAAGCCTGGATCCTCTAGTCTTTTCTTTTACTTGACTGTAAACTCTATAATATTGTCATCATTTTTTTCGACCTACTATTGTCATCTGTGTATCACATCTTACTCATAATGCTCTATTAACTCTCTTCTTATCTCCCGCTAATTATCTATGTCTACTGCTTTACTCTAAAAACTCGAACAAAACATTCTTTTGCTCTTGGATCCCCTTGCTCCATCCCTTGTCTCTTTCAATTACCTAGCATTCTTTCTTTACTGGGGGTGGGAGCCACACTAAGGTAATATTTATTCCTTCAAGGCTTCTAGTTCTCATATCTAGCTTTAATATTTTAGGGTGCACCATCTAGGTGTCTCACGATGAGATCTATTAGCACATTTGCAATATCCTTCGGAAATGTCAACTAACACAAACAATCCATTCACCATTTTGGGTTACTCTAACCCCAGCTGGATCCTGATGTTCCGTGCTTTTCTTAAACTACACTTGTTAGCCCCCATAGGGATAACTGATATTGGTACGGCCAATTGTACATACCTATATTACTGTTGAATATAACTCAAAAAGCTTATATTTTTCTACCAGAACTGTAATAATGAAAATCTTCATTAACTGGGTGCCGCGTACCTTTCTTCACCTTGCTTCTTTTACTTGCTGAAACTTGTGTCTCCCTCCTTGTTCCTTTTTACCATAAGATTGGATAGGCATTCTTGCCTTAGGGATTCTTATCAAGAAGCTTACACATCTTAGTATGATCTGCTGAAGACCTCACATTTACTTATCATAAGCATGATGCAAAGTTGAGTTCCTCTGACTTAACTCTTCCATAGACATATCTCTTACCAACCGTATTTCTAGATGTAGGTATCATCGTACTATAAGTAAGATAGAGTTTAGGAAATTGAGTGCTCACAACTGAACTCTACCACACGATCTAGAGTAGAAAGAAAGAGTGATAGTCCTAAATTCCCTATAGCCTCCTGCTTATAAGTGTGGTGCACGACACACCCATAAACAAGACTCTACTAGACACGGCTTGTAGACTCCCTAGGACAAAACTGCTCTGATACCACTTTTGTCATGCACTGAACCTGTGGGGCGAGACCGACACCTAGTGCCTCACCTATCCTTGCGTACCAACTTGTGACTAAGAGACTCTGAACATATGATGTCATACTTTGGCCATGGGCCACATTGCATGACAACTGCGAATGTTAACTAAATATCAATATAAAGTTGGGCCGACAAGGCCGTCATAACTACTATAGCTGACAAACCAACAAAATATACATACAAGGCCTACAAGCCCAACATACTACACTAACTGACAGGATATGTCTACAAGCCTCTACTGATGGATATACTGTGATCAGAAACTGGGCCCCGACCTTCGCATAACATATATACACAAGATGTACATAAAGCTCTAGACCCGGCAACTCCTATAGGCATGGAGCATACCGATCAAGTTGAACTCGGGAAACACTTAATGAGGAGGTTTACCCATCTGTCTGTCTGAACCTGCACGCATGAAATGCAGTGCCCCTAAATAGGGACATCAATATGAAGTAATGTACCGAGTATGTAAGGCAATATACTGAAAGTTGAAACTGAACTGACAATATAATAACTTAAAGTAACTGGAAGTCAAAGATAATCTGAAGATATGCTTACCTGCTGATACTGACTCAACTCTCTCAATATAGTAAGTAAAATAACTACCCGTCCCTATAAGGCTCGTTATATGTATATATATAACTACTCTGTCGTAGTTGGCTCGCTCATAGGTGTTCGGCCATACTAGGCTCTGTATCTCGGCCATGTTGGGCTCACTCATAGGTGCTCGGCCACAGTAGGCTTGGTGTATAACTTTCCATCTGATCAGAGGTTGCCCAATAGAGGCCTACCTATCGATTATAGGTCGATGGTAATGAAAATACTTTTAATATTGTATATATATATATTCCCTGCTCTTTTGATTGGGAGAAGAAAATACTCAATTGAATATGAAGTCCCAATAAAAAGAATATGGTAACTTACAAAACTAGGAAAATATATGTAATTTGCGAGACTAGCAAAATATACGTAAATTACGGAATACGAATTCTTCTTTATGCCTCGTTATCAAACTTGTGTAAATAAGATATCATGCTAAAGTGAAGGAAAATCTTATCCTTAACATACCTTATCAGATTCTATTGACAATCCCTCCAACACACGTTGGTTGCGACAAAACTTGTGACGGCGGATCGAAGTAGGGAAAAATTCGTATTATGTTCTTGAGAAAGATTATACCCGACTCCCTTAGAATTGCTAATCATGTTACTATAACGTCATATAACCTCGTATGAAGCTGAAGATCATTACCTGGTAGATGTAAAACATTTCCATACTTTTGTGAATTTGATCACAATCTCGTATAGCTTTCCTTGCTGAAATAGTAATATTTCAACACTTATCTTTGTGAATTGGTCAAGATCACGTTACTCATCAAATAATGAGACCAAGAATGGCTTTCCTTGCTTAAATAGTAATGTTTCAACACTTATCTTTGTGAAAGGTCAAGATTACGTTACTTCTCAAATAATGAGACCAAGCACCTAGCTCTATCTTTGTACAACGGATGCCCTGTATGCATCTAACAACCTAATATGTTGTATTTGTTTAGTATGCTATAAGATTATTTATCTTTCCAACCAAAAAATAAGACCAAAAATGGATTTTCTTATCTTTTCAAAGAAAAAAGTTTTATACGTGTAAAGATAGCATCTCATGCTTTATGACTCATTATTTCATTAGTGCCACATTGGCTTAGATTGATATCAAGTGGCATCCCCAAAAATATCTTTATCCATTTAATCATAATTATCCCTAATTAATTAGGTAATGTCCTGCTACCGTGTAATTAACCAATTACCCGCATAATTAAGAATTATCTCAACTTACTTAAAATACTACGCGTTTTTAATATACCTTGTACACCTTACTATCATGGTCATATAGTACCTTGTATGACACTAGTCCATAATACCAGGTATTTTAGCTCGGGTTGTATTTTACCCCAAAATGCCAAACTTGGACAAAATTCATTTTTTTTGACTTGATCCTCCTTTCACCTTCACGAATTTACTAATCGCTTGAGAAATAGCATAATCCTTATAATCTCCAAATAAGCTTTTACTTGGACTGATGTCAATTACCTTACGATAAATTTAACGTACAATACTTTAGGGTGCAACATCGTCATAACTTAATACTGCAAAGCCTGACATCGCTGTAATGTAATACTGCAGGGTGCAATACTATCGTAACTTAATACTTCAAGGCGTAACATCATCGTAATTTATTACTGCAGAGTATAACATCGACGTAATATTGCAGGTCGTAACACCGTGGATGGAGCAAGGGGAGCTAAAATGCAAAAGAATATCTTGTCGAAGTTTTCGAAATAAAGTGATTGACAGAAATGTTAGCAAGAAATAAAAAGAGAATTAATGGAGCATTATGAGTAAGACGTGATACATGGATGACAACGGTAGATCAAAAAAAATGACAGTATTACAGAGTCTAAGTCAAGGAAGGGAAATACGAGAGGTGATAGGCCTTGAGAAAATAAAAGAGTATAGGCCATGAAGTCATACCCTCATTTCAAGAAATAAATTCGTGATTCCAATACGATTACCAAAAGGAAAAGTTAGACCCTAGAGTAATAAAACCAGTATGGATTGGTGAACAAGATAAACTAAACATGAATTAGGAACTGAGTGATTGATAATAGTCAGCATCATGAGAATTTTAGATTCTGTTCTAGCGATAATATAATGGACAACAGAAGAAGATTCATGAGAAATTTAGAGAATGGTCATTCAGGAAGACACTTCCCTAAAACAAGCAATGTGAGCAAAGTTCAGCTTATGGGACTGTATGTGCTAGTTATACTAAGTGTCACCCTCGTGAGTAAGGAATTTTTGTAATCCTTAGTACAAAAGGATTAACGCAATGCGAATAAGGTCCATCGCTGATGTGAAACGATGCCAAAGATGAAGAGGTAAAACATCATTAGGTAGGTCATCGTAGCTCCAACTCTTAGTACTCCCCTAAAGGGGGAATATGGAATAATGTGGCATTAAGTCAAAATTAAGTGGATGTAGTAACTATGGAATGATAAAGGAAGAATGCAATAAAAATGAGAAATGGATGAGATTGCACTTATTCAAATGTTATAGATATGCTATGATTCCAGAATATTATATAAGCACGGCGTCAAAAAAAGGAAGTAAGGGTTCCTGGTCGGGATGTTATTGATATATTAGGAGCTAGTACGTGACGTAAGTTAAGACAAAGGAAATAACCCAAGAAAGATTACATGGAATATGGATATGAGAATGGGATAATGAGTAGTTAGTAGTAAATTCAGGAAGAGCCTAGTCATGACTAGACAAGAGGTTACAGACAAATCAGCAGGTCATGGAATGTAAATATAGTGAACCCCAACATGGAGAATTCAGCCTCGTAGTAACGTCATCATAATACTTGAGATATATTCAAATAGGAGTTGGGGTAGTTAAAGGTACCGTATGAATGTTACGAGAATAAAAGAGAGTGCCACTGGGAAGATAGTCAAAATATCATTTCAAAAGCAACCCTACAAGCATAAGGGCATGGAGGTAAGCAACTACGGATAATTATAGGTAAGGAAGGACATCAAAAGATCCATAATAAGCTCACAGCTTTACAAGAATCAAGGATTCTCCCTATGTACTACAGTGAAAGACTAGCTAAGGAAATGAGGAAGAAGGCTTCAACCTAAGCACAGTGACCTAAAGAGGAAATGGTCTTGTAACAATAGTTTCACAACAACATTGTACGTCCTCCATAAGAAAGAGGAACCTACCATGGCTAGTGAACGGAAAGTAAAATCAAAAATAATATTTGAAAATCATATGAGTTGTACGAAAATTCCGGCATGTGTGAGAGCTAACATAAGCTAAGTATGCACGCAGCAAGGGGGAAGAAAGACTAGGAAAGGTAATAGCTTACGTTTAAAGAAAACTGAGAAGGAACGAAAGGAATCATTCGGTCAATGCTCCAGAGTTAGCTACGTTATGAGCACACTTAAGATTTCAGAGTATTACCCATACAGCATATATGTTGACAATCATACAGATGTAGAAGACTCCGGTATAAGTTAAAGAAAGAGTTGAGCCCAGGTCATAGTTCGAATTGTTAAAGGATTATATCATGGATATTCCATAGCACCCATGGAAGGCTAAACATAATAACTAATACCATGAACCACAGATCAGGAGATAGATTAAGCCTACACAAAGGCTGATCAGAAGAAAGAGGATACTAAAGAGTGACATCAACTAAGAAAATCAGGAGTCTGATTATTGGACCCAGAAAATTGTGGACATCATGATTGAGAACATTTCATAATCACTCTTAATATCAGAGGTACAAGAGAGATAGTAAAGTAGCCATATTTTATAGTGGCTCTATGATAAAGCATGTGAGAAGAGTACCAGCCTCATAAGAAGTCAGTATGAATCTCCCACTAAATTGTGTATACACCAGAGATGCAAGTATTATAATAGAGCTTCAAGTTATGGATGTGAATTACACCTAGGTGGAAGGGAGGTCATGAAAGAAGAAGAATATACGATGCGAGGTTTTAAGGTAAGATAAAGGTGAACAACGTACGAGATACTCAAAGGCAGAAGATCGTGAATAGTCCATACTTCGGATAAAAGGGCTAAAAGCGCGGGGATTCAGTATCTAGGAATAATAATGGCATCGTCAGTAGCATATATTCTAGACTATGGTCTAGGTATCGAAAAGATTGACTAAGAGAGTAAAGAAGAGTTAGAGATGATGTGATGTCTCACTTGATGTTCCAAAATGACATAAGGAAATCTATGATGCAAGCAAGTTGAAAGGTTCCAAGTAATATAAATTGATATGTGTAGGTCGCAACTTATTGTATGGTGAAGCGACAAGGTTCTAGAAAATAGGAGTAAGGATAAGAACGGATGAGTGAGAAGGTAACAAAAATGGATAAGTCATCAGGATTAAGCCTATGAAAACAAGAGAGTTGATGACTTCTCTAAGTTGTAGAAAGCTCAGTATAGTCAAATGAACTCAAGGGAGTCTAAGACTAGTAGCATTTACAAGAGATGGAATGCTATTCTGGTAGTAGAATGAGGGTGTAGTTGTGATAAATAAAGGATGACGTTTGGGCCTTTGATTGAGTAATGGTCTAACGAAGAAAAGAAAGGGATCTCATGAATTGGACAGGATTAAAATACCCACGCAAGGTGAATCATATTGGGATGCTATTAGATATGGTTATGAAATCATGGTATCGCCCCAGGTGGATCAGTCTAATCATTTTAGGTGTTCCCCGATAAAACGTGAACCCTAGCGGCAGTGTTACATAAAAGGTTAAGTTATTAGGGGTAGATTATGGATCAATATTGAGATGAATCAACAATTGATGGATAAAATTTATAAAGTATGAGATGAGATTAGGCCATCATTCTTAGGATGAACAATAATGTGGAAGCATTAGAGGACATAGATTTATATGTATTGGATAAGCAATGAAAGTAACCTAGAATTTGGTAGCAGACCTCAGTAACGAGAAATCGAGGTAAGAGTTATGGTATAGTATGACCTACTTAGATGCAATAAAGTCATACGGATGGATAAATGGGTGTATGAAATAAGATATAGAAATATTCGTAAGTTCGACAAAATACCAAGCGAAGAACTTCAGTAATGGCTAAAAATCAGAGGAAAAAGGAAAGAAGAAATGCATAAGCGCACTTACAAGGTCAGAGTCGTACAGGCTGCATGATAGAAGGTAGCAACAGTTACAAGATTGGAAGAATTTTGATCACAATTCATGGTGTGGGAAAGAGGCCTAAAGGAGGGAATGTTGTCACATCCCAAACTACCCCCTAGATGTTACTGGCACCCAGCTAACACCACCTGCCAGGCGAACCCCTTCCTCTAACATTTAACCATTTACACAAACACTGAGAGAAAAACCAAAGTGCAGAAAAACCAAATAGGTAATGATTATCGCTCAATACCTTAGTCAATTGGTAAAAAAACCAACAATCACTTAAATAATAAAATTCTAGCCCAAATCCCACACTAAGACCATGGAACATCTAACAGAGTAATATGAGTTTTATTGATGGGTTTGCAAACCCGGAAAGAAAGAAAGAAATAACTAACACGAACTAAGTAAGTCTGAAATGAAAGCCTCCACGAACGATGCGGTGGCTCACCTCAGCAATAGGATCCACTCGAACAGACTCGTCAGTCACTAGCTCTATCTCTTGCAATGGTATCTACATAGAGATACAAGTAAGGAGTAAGTTATACGTAAATATAACCCAGTAAGATCCTCGACCCGCCACTTTAAATACCTCTGGAACAAGTGTTAGAAAATATATACACACTACAACACGAATGATATAGTAAATATAATAATTATACAATAACTCAATATATGTGTATCAATAGAGTTATTAAGAATTAACCAACAAGAATACCCACTAAGGACTTATCATAATTGCAGCGAAAGAAATTTACCAACACACTTACGAGTCCACAATGGCACCACAATGCCTCAAATATGTAACCGAGCATACACAATGCTTGGGTGATGTACAAAGGCATATACAATGCCCCAACATCATGGCGCACAGCCGTATGAAACTCAACATCATGGCGCACAGCCGTATCAAACTTAATATCATGGCGCACAGTCGTATCAAAATCAATATCATGGCGCACAATCGTATCACACTATCAAACAACTTATAAAATAATATATATTTTTTTTCATAAAATAATATATTTGCGGCTAGTCTGAGACCACCGACTCTGCCAAGCGCACGCTTGTCCCAACACATGGACTAGGTAGAGAAAACACACTTTCACAACGGATTTTAGAAAAGCAAGCATCAAAGCTTAAAGTCTCACTTACCTCACCAGCGGAAAGTTCTCCAACCTTGCCACGCCTAGAACACCAACCAAATGGCCTCAATCTATTCAAAATATGGAATAACACATCCTAATTAGTCTATGTGTAATATTCTCATGATCTTAAGGCAATCCAAAATCAAAGTCAATCCCCGGTGTAATTAATAAGAATCTGTACATAGTAAATCGTCATCCAAAATAGCCGAAACAGTGTTTGTCTACGGAATGCATTACATATGATTCTTAATCTTCCTAACCTCATCTTTACAAACCTACAACATTGCCAATTCTTGAATATAATTACTCCTGATCATGGAAATCATGATTAAATTCCTACATGTCATACGTTTAATACCAAAAATTAGAATTAGGTACTGTTAAAATAGATTTCAACATACAAAGAAATACACATTCTCACTTTAAATTCTTGAACTGATGTAATCTAATCATGATTTAGGTAAAGATAATAACCACTTTCTGCAAATTCAATCTCCCATCTTTTGTTAATAACTAGTGTCTGGACACCAAACCCACGAAACAGCACCATCAATATAGTTTTCCATAAGTTTCAATTGTACCAATCATTTAATTCATTATAAAGCCATGAATAATTTATACTGTAGGGATATAGTATATTACCTGAACACTTGGATTTCTTTCTCACCAAATACTCCTCACAAGTTTAGGCTTGAGATTCCCCCCACAATTGCTTCGTCAGTTCTCCAAAAATTTCTATTTCCCGTGTACTTTTCTTTTCTTTGTATTAATCAAGACCACAATTTCCCTTACTCTGTATATTAGGTCTTGACATGTGGGCCACCAGATAAAAATATATGTATGGGCCTAGCCCTAACGTTTACCATATATTTTGTCCCAATTGCTTTATTATCCAACCATCAGATATAATTATAAATTAGGCCCATTAATTATTTAAATAAATTTTAAAACTCTTAACTAAATTAGTATATAAAAAAAATTATTGGTTATTACATTCTCCCCCACTTAAATAAGCATTCGTCCTCGAACGAGTTAAAAAGTGTACCTGATATCTCAAACCACTGGGGGTACTTGCTTCGTATGCCTGCTTCGGACTCCCACGTAGCTTCCTCTGTTGAATGGTTATGCCATAATACTTTCACTGAAGCAACTTTCATTGTTCCCAACATGCCAATATTGGCACTAATGGTACGTAAATGTAACTCGTTGTTCTTTTTTCGACCTTAATTGCCGCACTTGCCTATTGAGAATAGCTATCGGACCTTCTTCATAAGTTAAGTTCTCATCAAGCTCCACATCCTCTGGTTGAATCTTATGACTATCATCACGAACATATCGTCTAAGCATAGACACATGAAATACGGGATGAACCGCAGACAACCTCGGAGGCAAGGCTAGTTTATACGCCACCGACCCAATTTGGTCTAAAATCTCATACGGACCAATATACCTCGAACTTAGCTTACCTTTGCGCCCAAATCTCATGACTCCTTTCATAGGGGACACCTTCAAAAAGACTTTTTCTCCTTTCATGAACTCCAAATCACGAACTCTCTTATCTGCGTAGGATTTTTGTCTACTTTGAGCTGTCCGAAGTCGTTCACATATCAATGCAACTTTCTCCAAAGCTTGCTGAACCAAATCCGGACCCAATAGTTATGCTTCACTAGGTTCAAACCATCCAACTGGTGAATGACATTTACGACCATATAGAGCTTCAAACGGCACCATTTGTATACTCGACTGATAGCTGTTATTATAAGCAAACTCTGCCAACGGCAACTGATCGTCCCAATGACCACCAAAGTCAATTACACAAGCTCTAAGCATGTCCTCCAAAATCTGAATAACCCGCTCGGACTGTCCGCCCGTCTGTGGATGGAAAGCTGTGCTCAATTCAACCTGAGAACCCAATGACTTCTGAAAAGACTTCCAAAACTCAGCAGTAAACTGTGCACCCCAATCCGATATTATTGAAATAGGCACACCATGAAGTCGAACAATTTCGCAGAGGTAAATATCTGCTAACTGTTCTGCAGTGTGAGTAACTCGAACTGGTATAAAATGCGCTGACTTTGTGAGTCTATCCACGATCACCCATACTGAATCATGTTTTCTAAATATACGTGGCAACCCAACTACAAAATCTATAGTAATCCTTTCCCACTTGCACTCCGGGATAATTAAATTCTGCATCATGCCGCCTGGTTTTTGGTGTTCATATTTCACCTGCTGATAATTTAAGCAACTAGTCACATGTTTCAAAATATCATACTTCATACCTTTCCACCAGTACAATTCACGCAAGTCTTGATACATTTTAGTAGCACCTGGATGAATAGAGTAGCGGGAGTTATGTGCCTCTTTGAGAATCAACTGTTTCACATCACCTACCATGGGGATACACAATCTACCATGTCGACGTAACACACCTTCACTGTCAATAGCAAATAACTTAACATCCCCATTCTGCACTCGATCTCGGAGTTTAGCAAGATGGGGATCTTCAAATTGAAGAGCCTTGATCTGTCCAACCAAGGATGATTGTGCTACCAAACCCGCAAGTAATCTGCCCGACAATGTATGATCAATACACACTCCCCGATTGGCCGCCTGAATATCCATAACCATAGGTCGTTCTTCAGCAGTAAATCGGGCCAAGCTACCCATAGACTTTCTACTCAAGGCGTCTGCCACCACATTCGCCTTTCCGGGATGATATAAAATAGTAAGATCATAATCTTTAAGTAACTCTAACCACCGTCTTTGCCTCAGATTCAGATCTCTTTGCTTGAATATATATTGCAGACTCTTGTGATCAGTATAGATTTCACATGGCTCCCATAAAGATAGTGACGCCAGATTTTAAGTGCAAATACGATCGCAGCCAATTCCAAGTCATGAGTTGGATAATTCTTTTCATGGTTCTTTAGCTGTCGAGAAGCATAAGCTACTACTTTGCCATTCTGCATCAGCACACAACCCAAACCGACTCGAGACGCATCACAATAAATAGTAAAACCCCTTGCACCTGTAGGAAGTGTCAAAATTGGAGCCGTAGTCAACGCGACCTTCAATTTCTGAAAACTTTCTTCACACTCATTCGACCACTGAAATGCAACACCTTTCTGAGTTAATCGAGTCAATGGAGTGGCTATCTTTGAGAAACCCTCAACAAACCTTCTATAATATCCTGCTAGGCCTAAGAAACTATGTATCTCTGTAGGAGTAGTGGGTCGAGACAATCTCGAACTGCCTCTATCTTCTTTGGATCAACTTGAATCCCATCTCGTGACACCACATGTCCCAAAAAGGAAACTGTATCCAACCAAAATTCACACTTTGAGAACTTGGCATAAAGCGTTCGCTCCCTAAGTGTCTGTAGCACAACTCTCAAGTGTTGTTCATGTTCTGCCTCACTTCGAGAGTAGACCAAAATGTCATCAATAAATACAATCACAAAATGATCTAGGAATGGCTTGAACACCCGATTCATGAGGTCCATAAATGTTGCGGGGGCATTAGTAAGCCCAAAGGACATCACCAAAAATTCAAAATGCCCGTACCTGGTCCGAAACGCTGTCTTGGATATATCCTCGGTCTTAATTCTTAACTGATGGTAACCCGATCTCAGGTCAATCTTTGAAAAGTGAGTTGCACCCTGTGGCTGGTCGAATAAATCATCAATACGTGGTAATGGATATTTATTCTTGATCGTCACCTTATTCAGCTGCCTGTAATCAATACATATTCTCATCGTGCCATCTTTCTTTTTAACAAATAACACAGGTGCACCCCAAGGCGACACACTAGGCCTGATCAATCCCTTATCAAGTAGCTCTTGAAGTTGAACCTTTAATTCTCTCAACTCCGCTGGAGCCATACGGTATGGAGGAATAGAGATAGGTTGAGTTCCTGGCACCAAATCAATACTGAACTCAATTTCTCTTGTCGGAGGCAGCCCGAGTAAATCTTCTGGAAACACATCAGCAAATTCTCGGACCACCGGAACACTATCAATAGTAACATCCTCCAAGCGCGTATCATGAACGGTAGCAATAAAACCCATGCACCCATTATTAATCATTCGACGTGCTTTTACATATGATATTATCTTTCCCCGAGTCAGAGGAGTTATGCCTTTCCACACTAAACATGGTTCTCCAGGAAATTCAAAACGTATAAGCTTGGAATGACAATCAACTGAAGCATAACATGAATCTAACCAATCCATACCCATAATTACATCAAGGTCAGACATAGGCAATACTAGTAGATCGACTACGGTGTCCCTGCCCTGAATAAATATCACACAGTCTCTATAGACTCTATCCACATATATAGTCTCCCCCACTGGGGTCACCACAATATAAGGCACATTAAGAGACTCAAATCCTCGCTCTAAGTATATGGAAAAAGATGGAGATACATATGAATACGTAGAACTAGGATCAATAAGAGCGTAAGCTCCATAAGAACCGATAGTGATAATACCTGTGATGACTGCATTAGATGCCTCGGCATCTTGTCTGGCCATAGCAAAGAATCTCGGAGGTCCACCCGCTCCCTTAGTAGTCTGTGTACCCTATCGACTATGTGCACGAGCAACCTGCGGAGCGGCTCTAGCTGGCTGAGTCTGAGTTTGTGTACCTGTAAACGTTCTCTACGGCTGTGGAGTAGCATGGCTAGTAGCAGAATATCCTCTAGGACAATACTTAGCATTATGTCATTTTTGAACACAAGTAAAACAAGCCCCATCTGTTCCAAAACAACGACCACAGTGATTTCTACCACAATTCGAACACCTCGTATGTTGACCTGACTGATATGAGCTATTATCCTTCCTTTGTGTCTGCTGCTGCCCCTGTCTAGCAGGATAAGTACTCCTAGAAGACTGCACCACTGACTCTGACTGAGTAGGTCTGGACTGCCAATGATTAAAGCCACTTTTTCTCCCAGATGGAGCTCCACTAAACCCGCCGTCGCTACGAGCCCTTTTGCTTTCTCGCTCGGTCCTTTCCCTCTCTTGATAAGACTCATAACGGAGAGCAGTATCCTCTACCTCTTCGTACGAACCACATCGAACATCCCTAACCACAGGACCCCGATAACGATGCTCAAGACCATCCACGAACCTCCTCACCTTCTCATGCTCATCTGCAACTAGAAAAGGTGCATAACTGGCCAACTCAGTGAATTTAGCCTCATACTCTGTAACTGTCATACTGCCCTGGCGTAGTTGCTCGAACTGACGTCTCATGTCATCTCGCTTGCTCAGTTGAACGAACCTATCCATAAACATAGCTGAAAATTCTGACCAAGTAATAGGTGACAAACCTGCTCGTCTACCTCTCTGAACTAAATTCCACCATAACTCTGCAGATCCTGAAAATAGAAAAGTGGCAAATTCCACCCCTCGAGTCTCCTTCAGCCCCAAAGTAGATAGTATCTTCTCACAACGCTGAATGAACTTCTGGGGCTCAATAGAAGCCTGTGCAGCATCGAACTCTGGTGGCTTAAGATCTATGAAATTCTTAAGATCCTTAGACTGCCCTGTATTTGCAACTGGTTGAACGACCTGCTGAGGGGATATTTGAGGAGCTGCAACATTCAGCTGAACTTGTGCTTGCGCCTGCGAAGTAGTCTGGGGAGCTGGAAGTCCACCCTGAGTAGGCACTAATGCCTCCAACACATTCAACAACCTCACCACTGCATCTGCAGGTAAGGTAACCGTAGGTACATCAACTGGGACCGATGGTGGAGCATCCTGAACCATTTGTTCTTGCACTCGATTTGTCATAGTAGCTTGGGACTGACCCATGTTTACAACTTCTGGTTAAGGAGCGGCCTGTCTACTAGTCTGAGCTCTAGTTTGATGAGCCCCAACTTGACCACCACCTCGAGTAGTACCCCGTCCAGCACCACGTCTAGCAGATGAAGGTGTGCGTGTCCTAGCCATCTGCGAAATAAACAATCCGAAGTCAAACTCATGTTATCTCAACGCACGATCAAGGAATGAAAGAAGGGAAACATCCTAAATGCTTAGCAGCCTCAAGATCATAAGTATGGGCGCCTACATACCCATGAACAAGACTCTACTAAACACTGCTCCATGACCCTGGACTTAAAACCTAGGCTTTGATACCAACTTTGTCACATCCCAAACTACCCCCTAGACGTGACTGGCACCCAGCTAACACCACCTACCAGGCGAACCCCTTCCTCTAACGTTTAACCATTTACACAAACACTGAGAGAAAAACCAAAGTGCAGAAAAACCAAATAGGTAATGATTATCGCTCAATACCTTAGTCAATTAGTAGAAAAACCAACAATCACTTAAATAATAAAATTCTAGCCCAAATCCCACACTAAGACCATGGAACATCTAACAGAGTAATATGAGTTTTATTGATGGGTTTGCAAACTCGGAAAGAAAGAAAGAAATAACTAACACGAACTAAGCAAGTCTGAAAAGAAAGCCTCCACGAACGATGCGGTGGCTCACCTCAGCAATAGGATCCACTCGAACAGACTCGTCAGCCACTAGCTCTATCTCCTGCAATGGTATCTGCATAGAGATACAAGTAAGGAGTGAGTTATACGTAAATATAACCCAGTAAGATCCTCGACCCGCCACTTTAAATACCTCTGGAACAAGTGTTAGAAAATATATACACACTACAACACGAATGATATAGTAAATATAATAATTATACAATAACTCAATATATGTGTATCAATAGAGTTATTAAGAATTAACCAACAAGAATACCCACTAAGGACTTATCATAATTGCAGCGAAAGAAATTTACCAACACACTTACGAGTCCACAATGGCACCACAATGCCTCAAATATGTAACCGAGCATACACAATGCTCGGGTGATGTACAAAGGCATACACAATGCCCCAACATCATGGCGCACAGCCGTATGAAACTCAACATCATGGTGCACAACCGTATCAAACTTAATATCATGGCGCACAGCCGTATCAAACTCAATATCATGGCGCACAGCCGTATCACACTATCAAACAACTTATAAAATAATATATATATTTTTTCATAAAATAATATATTTGCGGCTAGTCTGAGACCACCGACTCTGCCAAGCGCACGCTTGTCCCAACACATGGACTAGGCAAAGAAAACACACTTTCACAACGGATTTTAGAAAAGCAAGCATCAAAGCTTAATGTATCACTTACCTCACTAACGGAAAGTTCTCCAACCTTGCCACGCCTAGAACACCAACCAAATGGCCTCAATCTATTCAAAATATGGAATAACACATCGTAATTAGTCTATGTGTAAGATTCTCATGATCTTAAGGCAATCCAAAATCAAAGTCAATCCCCAGTGTAATTAATAAGATATGTACATAGTAAATCGTCATCCAAAATAGCCGAAACAGTGTTTGTCTACGGAATGCATTACATATGATTCTTAATCTTCCTAACCTCATCATTACAATTCCTACAACATTGCCAATTCTTGAATATAATTACTCCTGATCATGGAAATCATGATTAAATTCCTACATGTCATACGTTTAATACCAAAAATTAGAATTAGGTACTGTTAAAATAGATTTCAACATACAAAGCAATACACATTCTCACTTTAAATTCTTGAACTGCTGTAATCTAATCATGATTTAGGTAAAGATAATAACCACTTTCTGCAAATTCAATCTCCCATCTTTAGTTAATAACTAGTATCCTGACACCAAACCCACGAAACAACACCATCAATATAGTTTTCCATAGGTTTCAATTGTACCAATCATTTGATTCATTATTAAGCCATCAATAATTTATACTGTAGGGATATAGTATATTACCTGAACACTTGGATTTCTTTCTCACCAAATACTCCTCACAAGTTTAGGCTTGAGATTCCCCCCCACAATTGCTTCGTCAGTTCTCCAAAAATTTCTATTTCCCGTGTACTTTTCTTTTCTTTGTATTAATCAAGACCACAATTTCCCTTACTCTGTATATTAGGTCTTGACATGTGGGCCACCAGATAAAAATATATGTATGGGCCTAGCCCTAACGTTTACCATATATTTTGTCCCAATTGTTTTATTATCCAACCATCAGATATAATTATAAATTAGGCCCATTAATCATTTAAATAAATTTTAAAACTCATAACTAAATTAGTATATAAAAAAAATTATTGGTTATTACAAATGCCCTGGCCTTTGAATTTATTCACAGAACAATTACCTAAATGGAAATGAGATTATTAAAGTATTCGCAAGAGCCATATGTTATGAAAATGATAAGTGCATTAGTCAACATTCGAGGACGAATGTTCCAAAGGGGGAGAATGATGTTACATCCCGCATTTTTGTATGTTAAGGTTCTGTCGTAAATTAATCGATTTAAGTTCGGGAATGAGATTATTTTAAGATTATAAGCATTTTATGCTATTTCAAACACGTAATGAGTAAACTCGTGAAGGTGAGAGGGTAAGCACAAAGAAATGAATTTCGTCGAAGTTTGATATTTTGGGATAAAATACAGCCCGAGCTAAAATATTCGATATTTATGGCCATGATGTAAGGTGCATAAGGTGTGTTAAAAGTTAGTAGTATTATAAGTAATTTGAGATAATTCTTAATTATGTGGGTAATTGGTTAATTACCGGGTAGTAGGATATTACCTAATTAATTAATTAGTGTAATTGGGTAAGGTTGGATAGTCTCCAACGCGGCAGCAGTATATCAACTATTATGTGACTCTTAAACTATTTTGCAAGGTGACAACATTTAAGGATAGTTTTATCTCATTTGGTTCAGACGTAATAATCTGTCAAATGGTAGTGCAAAGTATTGATGATCCGTTAAGTCTTTCAATTCGAATGGGTTTTCTTCGATGAACGTGCAATGGATTTTGATAAAATGGGATATTCAGGTGGCCTTGTTGTGGAACATTGCTTCTTTGTTTAGCATATTGCTTGAGGTGCTTCATTAACTGGAAAAAAATTAAAGAGATTTCACTTTTAATTTCCATAACATCTAGAGAGTTGTACTTTCTTAACCATCTCTAATCCTCACTATCTAATAGCAATTGCTTTAAAAGGGAGTTTGTGATTGTCCTAATGGATCCAACGGCAATATGTGGAACTGTTGTGGAGTCAAGATCTTCTGTTACAATCTTTCCTACTAATATCATACGAATTTTTTCCTACTCCGGGTATGTTAAGGCTATCCCTTCTTTTCTTTTGGCATGATCCATACCATACAAACAAAACGAGTAAATGCATAACTTCCATAAATGACTCTATTCATAGAAGTATTAGAGGTACCTATGTTCTTCAATTTCCATGTGTCCTATTATTTTATTATTTGTTCATGGGTCTCAGAAAAATACGTAAATTGAAAAAGGTTTATTTTCTCATATTAATCAAAGGCATAATGGTCTTATGATATTCCAAGAGGCTTTATTGACGTACTTCTCATGCATTGCTTTCATGTACATTGACCCATGACCAGATGGTGTTATATACGCGTATATATATGTATATGGGATATGGGAAAGGTTATGGCGTTATATACGCACCACCACCTGATCAGCTGGTATACGTTGATAATTTGTCCACGGTGGCCGAGATGATATGATGGAATGCCCTCGGAGGCTTGATGATGTTGTGAACACATATACCCATCATGGTATGAATTTTATACGCATATGCATGACATTTTAAATATTAAAAGATTCATAAAGTTGTTCAGACTTACATGTCAGGTCTTTTACTCCATATTTCTCTTATGTCTATTATTTACTGATTTTTATTCCTTACATACTCGATATATTATTTGTACTGACGTCCCTTTTGCCTGGGGACGCTGCGTTTCATGCCCGCAAGTTCCGATAGATAGGTCGAGAGCCTTTTTAAGTAGGCTATCATCTCAGCGGAAGATGTTGGTGCGATCCATTTGCTTCGGAGTTTCTTGTTTGGTTAGTATGATTTAGACATGTATTGTTTGGTTTGGCGGGATGTTGTCCCGATATTTATGAAAATTATGTATTCTTAGAGGCTTGTATACAGATATCAAGTACATAAAAGATTGTAAGGCCTTGTCGGGCTATGTTCAGTGTACGAGTGGTTATTTTGCTCTTATAGGTCGTAGGTCTTATGTATAAGTTGGTATTACATGTTGTATTCTACTTACGTCACGGCAACCTTCCGCCTCAGTTATCTATGATAGTATGATATGAAAGATATGCTATGTTTGTACTCGGTTGAGTAAGGTCCCGGGTGACCGTTGCGGCCCATCGATTTGGGTCGTGACAGAGAATAAACCGCATAAGCCATCACCGGTTCAGCGAATTTTGAAGCCTCGGTGCTTCCTCTTTTCCGAGCTACCAACAGGCAGTCGTCATCTTCTCCATCCTCCTCATCATCCCGAAGGTGTTGGACCGTTTCTGCTGATAGGGCCGCGAGATCGGCCCTAGGCTTTCAAGCTTTACTTTTCTTGGGCTTCAGGGAACTCGCAGGCGAAGCCCTTTTTTATTTTCTTCTCCTTAGTTGGCTTTGGGATTTCTTCTTTACTGGGTGGAGGCAGCCGCATAGCAACGACATCTCCAAGGACTGCATAAGAGTAAAGTTAGTATTTCACTGAGAAACACCAATATATGAACAAGGGAACTCACCAGGGTTTTTAGCTTCCTACCGACCCTTGGCCAAATCAGACCAACTACATTCCGCGTAAGAAGAGGTGGAGGCTAGTTATTGGACCCAACCTGCGAGGTCTGGAATCGCACCAGGGAACCAAAGGACAGCTGCATCATCAAAAGGGAGTTAAATCGAGGAAGAATAGAGAAAGTAGACTATTAATCATCATCGATAAGTTTGTACTTACATTTTATGTTCCACTCCTCAGGGAATGGAATCCTTTCAGCAGGAATCAAATCGAAAGTCCTAATTCGGATAAACCAGCTCATCCACCCTCGGTCTTTGTCCTTATCGATACTAGAAAATAGCGACTTTGATGATCGATGCTGGAGCTTTATTAGACCACCTCGATAAAGATGAGGGTTGTACAGTCTAATCAGGTGGTCGAGGGTAAAAGGCCTACCCTCAATCTGGCCCGAGAAATACCTGATCAAATTGACGATGCTCCAGAAAGAAGGGTAGATTTGGCCAAGCGTCACCTGATATTGGAGGCAGAAATCAAGAATGACTGGATCTACGGGACCCAATGTAAAAGGGTCGGTACACACGCTTAAGTACCTTACCTTATGGGTGGTGATGTCCTCTTTATTGGGGAAGGAATCATGACATCCTTATCCCCCCAATTATAATCCTCTTTCACCTGCTCAAGTTCATCTTCAGTTATCAGGTAGATGTATCGAAACATGGGCTCACATCGGCCTGGAATCGATGAAGGCTTATCAATTTTGAAATCGAAATATTGCTCACATGGCCCGGGAATACATTCCTCGATATGAGGTTGCACCATTGTTCTACCTGTAGCCGACCACGATGATGACGAGTTTTTTTCTTTCTGAGGAATGGTTTTAGATGTTTTGGCCATTACTATTGAGAAATTCAAAGAAGAGAAGAAGTTGATGTTGTAGCAAGAACAGGTTGAGGAAAGGATGAACTCAAAAAAGATGAAGAAGCTAGTGAGATTTTGAGAATAATTTGAGAAGTAAAGATTGTGAAATTGGCCTATTTATAAAGGCCGCTTTAACGGTTTGGGAAAGCCAACAGCCGACCATCAGTCGCCTTCAATTAATGGGCTTAGGAACTATGCAGAAGAGACCTTTCAATCACTTCAATCGCTGACGTCACGAGATTGACATCATGATCGAGGCATCGGAGGGTCGAGGATCAAATTGTTTCTTATCATCTTACTCTAAGAAATGCGGGGACTATCTGTATATGGTCGAAATTAGGTATGCCGGATTTCATTGGCTCGAGGAGTCACTTCAAGCCCAAAGTTCAGAATGGATTGAGTTCAGGATGGATCGATTTCGACCAAACTCGAGCCCGATGACAGAGTATAAGGCTCGAGGATCGAAGTACGTGATGAGCACCAAAGCCGAGTATGACCAACCCCTAGATGATGTCGTTATGGGTTTGTAACAGAAAGAGCAAGATTCCAGCCATGTCCCCAAGGTCATAGCATAAATTCCACAATAGATTTGTACGAGTTAGTACAAATCCATCCTAGACGGTTAGACAACTGTCCCAATAAGATTCCTTACTGTAAATAGAAATGTTAGGGTTCCCCTACTATATAAAGGGGACCCAATCATTTATAACGAATATCAATCATTGGCAAAAGAATATACTCTCTTACTTTCTTGTTCATTACTCATCAGAATTGTCTCCTTACTTGATTGTTCATACTTTATTGTTCTTGACCAACCTCGAGGCCACCTTAGCTCAAGGTCGGGACTGTCTTACACTCTGGTTTGATTTTACTTACTTCCTTAATCTATACATTAGATTTCTTGGTTATTAATTAGTATTGAATTAAATCGCGTATCTTTATAACCACAAACAAATTTAATTGTTACTCGTATTTTCGAGGTAAACAAATACTGATATGAGATTCAAGTCGCATACCCTGTAATGGACCATAACCACTAATTGTATATGACATCAAATTGTAGCGATTGCTTCATGCACTTAGCAGATACAAGAGGGGATGCTCTGATGGTAAGCAACCTCCACTTCCAACCAAGAGGTTGAGAGTTCGAGTCTCCCCAAGAGCAAGGTGGGAAGTTCTTGGAGGGAAGGATGTCAGGGGTTTATTTGGAAACAGTCTCTCTACCCCAGTATAGGGGTAAGGTCTGCGTATACACTACCCTTCCCAGACCCCACTAAGTGGGATTATACTGGGTTGTTGTTATTGTTGTTTGTTGTTGCTTCATGCACTTAGCATTCTAGTCCATTTTATAAGGAAGGGCATGATTGCTGAGGCGTTAGCAATTCGAAGAACTGTAAGAGAGCAATCCAAAATGGTTGGTCAAAGGTTCATTTATTATCACTACTAGAATTCCTGTAAAAAGCGACCAAAAATTAGCGATCAAATTTGGTCTGTCAAGAAAAGCGACCAAAGTTGGTCGCCAAACTGCCGAAAATAATAAAAAAAATATTTGAAATACTTTAGCGACCAAAGTTGGTCACTATTTGGCCGCAAATTTAGTCAAATTGTTGACTGGACTGGTCATACTTGCTTGGTCAAATATATACTGAGATTAGTGACCAATATTGGTCGCTAAAGTGGGACCCACATTAAATTTGTTAATAATTTTATTATTATTTTATAAAACTTATAAAATATAAATATATATAATTTAAAACTTGCGACCAACGTTGGTCGCTAATTGAAGGATAAGTTGATAGCGACCAACATTGGTCGCTAACATGGGACCCAGTTATAATATTTTAATAAATATATATTTATTTATTAAAAAATTAAAATATAAATAAATATAATTCAAAAGCTAGCGACCAAAGTTGGTCGCTTAATGAAATAGAGACCAACGTTGGTCGCCAATGTGGGACCCAGTTCTAACGTTTAATAATTTTTATTATTAATTTAAATATTATATAAAATATAAATAAATCTGATTAAAATTTAGTGACCAAATTTGGTCGCTAAATTAAATTCATGTACTGTTAGTGACCAACTTTGGTCGCTAAATTAAATTCATTTATAGTTAGCGACCAAAGTTGGTCTCTATATGGTCAAAATTAAAAATCACTTTTGTATTTACTATGTAAATAATATAAATGTAAGTCGTTAATACTTTTGTAATACAAGGGATGAATAGTACTACGAAGCGGGCGTGTGTGTCTATATATATAATATATATATACTTACGCTATATACTATGCACTAAGTATAAGTATATATATATATATATATACTTACGCTATATACTATGCACTAAGTATAAGTGTATTAGGTAATACTGTATCGAATATAGCTTATATATATAATATATGTACTTACGCTATACTATGCACTAAGTATAAGTGTATTAGGTAATACTGTATCGAATATAGCTTATATATATAATATATGTACTTACGCTATACTATGCACTAAGTATAAGTGTATTAGGTAATACTGTATCGAATATAGCTTATATATATATATATATATATATATATATATATATATATATATATATACTTATGCTATATACTATGCACTAAGTATAAGTGTATTAGGTATACTATATCGAATACAGCTTATATATATATATATATATATATATATATAATATATGTACTTACGCTATACTATGCACTAAGTATAAGTGTATTAGGTAATACTGTATCGAATATAGCTTATATATATAATATATGTACTTACGCTATACTATGCACTAAGTATAAGTGTATTAGGTAATACTGTATCGAATACAGCTTATATATATATTTATATATATAATATATGTACTTACGCTATACTATGCACTAAGTATAAGTGTATTAGGTAATACTGTATCGAATACAGCTTATATATATATAATATATGTACTTACGCTATACTATGCACTAAGTATAAATGTATGAGATAATACCGTATCGAATATAGCTTATATATATATATAATATGTACTTACGCTATACTATGCACTAAGTATAAGTGTATTAGGTAATACCGTATCGAATATAGCTTATATATATATATAATATATATACTTACGCTATACTATGCACTAAGTATAGACTGTTTGACCAAAATAGCGACCAACGTTGGTCGCTATTTTTGACCGTTTGACCAAAAGGCGACCAAAGTTGGTCGCTTTATCTTAAGATATATATATATATATATATATATATATATATATATATATATATATATATATAGATAGATAGATAGATAGATAGATAGATAGATATTAAATTAAATTCATTTACAGTTAGCGACTAAAGTTGGTCTCTATATGGTCAAAATTAAAAATCACTTTTGTATTTACTATGTAAATAATATAAATGTAAGTCGTTAACACTTTTGTAATACAAGGGATGAATAGTACTACGAAGCGGGCGTGTGTGTCTATATATATAATATATATATATACTTACGCTATATACTATGCACTAAGTATAAGTGTATTAGGTAATACTGTATCGAATATAGCTTATATATATAATATATGTACTTACGCTATACTATGCACTAAGTATAAGTGTATTAGGTAATACTGTATCGAATATAGCTTATATATATAATATATGTACTTACGCTATACTATGCACTAAGTATAAGTGTATTAGGTAATACTGTATCGAATATAGCTTATATATATATAATATATATATACTTACGCTATACTATATATATAATATATATATACTTACGCTATATACTATGCACTAAGTATAAGTGTATTAGGTAATATTGTATCGAATATAGCTTATATATATATAATATATGTACTTACGCTATACTATGCACTAAGTATAAGTGTATTAGGTAATACTGTATCGAATATAGCTTATATATATATATATATATATATATATATGTACTTACGCTATACTATGCACTAAGTATAAGTGTATTAGGTAATACTGTATCGAATACAACTTATATATATAATATATGTGCTTACGCTATACTATGCACTAAGTATAAGTGTATTAGGTAATACTATATCGAATACAGCTTATATATATATAATATATGTATTTACGCTATACTATGCACTAAATATAAGTGTATTAGGTAATACTATATCGAATATAGCTTATATATATATATATATATAATATATGTACTTACGCTATACTATGCACTAAGTATAAGTGTATTAGGTAATACCGTATCGAATATAGCTTATATATATATAATATACATACTTACGCTATACTATGCACTAAGTATAGACTGTTTGACCAAAATAGCGACCAACGTTGGTCGCTTTTGTAGGATATATATATATATATATATATATATATATATATATATATATATATATATATATAAGAGGAAAATAATTATTTTATTTATTTATTTTCAAATTAGCGACCAAAGTTGGTCTCTATATGGTCAAAATTAAAAATTACTTTTGTATTTACTATGTAAATAATATAAATATAAGTCGTTAACACTTTTGTAATACAAGGGATGAATAGTACTACGAAGCGGGCGTGTGTGTCTATATATATAATATATATATACTTACGTTATATACTATGCACTAAGTATAAGTGTATTAGGTAATATTGTATCGAATATAGCTTATATATATATAATATATGTACTTACTCTATACTATGCACTAAGTATAAATGTATTTGTATCGAATATAGCTTATATATATAATATATATACTTACGCTATACTATGCACTAAGTATAAGTGTATTAGGTAATACTGTATCGAATATAGCTTATATATATACTATATATATATATATATATATATACTTACGCTATATACTATGCACTAAGTATAAGTGTATTAGGTAATACTGTATCGAATACAGCTTATATATATATATAATATATGTACTTACTCTATACTATGCACTAAGTATAAGTGTATTAGGTAATACTGTATCGAATATAGCTTATATATATATAATATATGTACTTACGTTATACTATGCACTAAGTATAAGTGTATTAGGTAATACTGTATCGAATACAGCTTATATATATATAATATATGTACTTACGTTATACTATGAACTAAGTATAAGTGTATTAGGTAATACTATATCGAAAAACAGCAGCGACGCCCCCGCCACCGGCGACCCCTGACAGCAGCAGCAAATTCTGTCGACCTCCACTCCCAAGGTTAGTTTCTCTCTCCTTTCTTTTATTTTTCCGAAAAACAGTAATTTTAGGGGTTCAATTCCAATATATTAGGGTTCAAAGTTATATATTATTTATTCAACTATGTTTAGTTCAAAGTTAATTCTATGTTAGGGTTTAATTTCTCCATGTTAGGGTTCAATTTCTCTATGTTAGGATTCAATTTCTCCATGTTATATATTATTTTCAATTTTTAGGGTTCTTATTAATACTTTTAGGGTTCAAATAAATTAACTATTTAGGTAGACTAGTTTATATATGGGGTTAAATTTCATTTTATGAAGCAACAATAATAGGATATGAATTGGACTTTTAGTTAACTAAAAAAAGATTAGGCTATGAATTAACTAATTTAATTTGTTCTTGCTTTATTTAATTAGATGGAACATCGTTCTTGGATGCACAATAGGAATTATCCTAATCAGCGGGGATTGCGGGAGGATTTTGTAGAAGGGGTTGAGGACTTTATTAGACATGCAATGTCACTTCCGTCATACATAAAAGAAGGAGTAATTAGGTGCCCTTGTGTTAAGTGTGATTGTATGATGTTTGGAAAATCGGAGGAAGTTAAGGTTCATCTTTATATGGTGGGGTTTATAGCAAATTATTTTGTGTGGACTAATCATGGAGAGATGGATGGTAGCCATGGGATATTTCATAATATGGTTGTTGGTGAAAGTAGTAGGTCGAGGGAGAATAGAAATAGTGATTCCAGAATTCATGATATGGTTGCGAATGCTTTTGGAATGCACTTTGGGGGTGAGCCCAACGAAAATGTTGAACAAACTCCTAATGATGAAGCAAGACATTTTTATGAACAGTTAGAGGAAGCTAGTCTTCCACTACGTGAAGGACGTCCGCACTCTGAGTTGTCTGTTGCAGTTAGATTACTAAGTATCAAATCTGATTGGAATATTTCTCAAGCAGCCATGTATTCTTTCATTGACCTTATGCGTGAACTAGTTGACGAGGAAATCGAATTACCTGGTGATTTCTATAAGGCAAAGAGATTAGTTTCTAAGTTAGGACTTTCGTCAATGAGAATTGACTGTTGTGAAGATGGTTGCATGTTATATTATAAAGATGATGCAAATTTAAGCAGTTGTAAATTTTGCGGAAAGTCTCGTTTCAAGAGGCTTTCCAGCGGGAAGATGGTCGCTATCAAGGCGATGCATTATTTACCTCTTATACCTAGGCTAAAGAGGTTATATGCGTCGATGAGTTCTGCTCCTCATATGAGATGGCACTTTGAAAATAGAAGACCACCTGGTGTTATGTGACATCCTTCAGATGGAGAAGCTTGGAAGCACTTTGATAGGACATATCCATATTTTGCTAGTAAACCAAGGAACATTCGGTTAGGTCTATGTGCGGATGGCTTCACGCCTTTTTCTGTATCTGCGACACCGTATTCATGTTGGCCTGTCTTTCTTACACCTTATAATCTACCACCTGAGTTGTGCATGACTAGTCCATATATATTCTTAAATTGTATTATCCCCGGTCCACGTAATCCGAAAAGTTTGATAGATGTATATTTGCAACCTTTGATTGATGAGCTAAAATAATTGTGGTACGATGGTGTTGAAATGACATATCAACCAAACAGAATTTCAATTTGCGTGCTAATTTAATGTGGACAATTAATGATTTTCCTGCGTATGGAATGTTGTCTGGGTGGATGACTGCTGGGAAGCTAGCATGTCCTTACTACATGGAAAATAGTAAAGCGTTCACTTTGAAACATGGCCGAAAGCAATCATGGTTTGATTGTCATCGTCAATTCTTGCCCGAGGGTCATGAGTTTAGAAGGATGAAAAATACTTTCAAAAAGAATAAGCTAGAATATGATTATCCACCTCCGATACTTTCAGGTGATGAAATTTGGGAGAGGGTCCAGAACTTCAGTAAAGTTACTGAAGTTCCATCGCATAGATTCCCCGGATACGGTGTTACTCATAATTGGACCAAACAGAGTATATTTTGGGAGTTGCCTTATTGAAAGGATAATCTTCTCTGTCACAACCTTGATGTCATGCATATTGAGAAGAATTATTTTGACAATTTGTTCAACACAGTGATGGATGTTAAAGGTAAGATAAAGGATAACCCGAAGGCTAGAATGGACTTACAAGAATATTGCAGGCGGCTTGAATTACACTTGCAGACAACAAACAATGGTAAGTTATTCAATCCCAAAGCAAGTTACACATTCACTTTGGAGGAAAGACGGCAGATTTGTGATTGGGTAATGAAATTGAAGATGCCTGAGGGTTATGCGTCGAATTTTGAGAAAAAAGTTGATATGGAGGTAGGGAAGTTGAGCCATTTGAAAAGTCATGACTGTCATGTTTTCATGGAGACCTTAGTGCCTATTGTGTTTTCTGGTTTGCCTGAAAGAATCTGGAAACCCATCACTGAGATTAGTTTGTTTTTCAAAGACTTGTGTTCTTCCACATTAAGGGAAGAAAACCTACGCCGGATGGATCAGAACATTCGTGTAACTTCGGGTAAGATGGAAAAGATATTTCCATGTGGGTTTTTTGATGTGATGGAACACCTTCCAATCCACCTTGTACACGAGGCACGACTTGGAGGGCCTGTTCAATGCAGATGGATGTATCCCTTTGAGAGGTAATATTATAGTCCATATATAATTTTCTGTTTTATTTGAATGTTCTTGGCTAACCTGAAATTATGTAGGACAATTGGCAAATGCAAACAATTTGTTAAGCAGAGGAATAGAATTGAAGGATCTATATGCGAAGCTTATCTTGCAAAGGAAACTGCTCATTTTTGTTCTTATTATTTTGAGAGCAACGTGCCATGTGCTAGGAATAGGCCCAACAGGCACACGGTCGACCTTACGAATGATCCATTATATCCGCCTATGTCCATATTCAATCAACCAGGCCGATGTTCTAAGGATGGTAGAAAGAGAAATTTGAGTGATATGGAGTTCAAGTCAGCTACACTTCATGTGTTGCTAAATTATCCCGAAGTAGTACCATTTCTCAAGTAAGTATTGATTTAATAGTTATCAAAATATAAAATTTACTGTGATTACATCTCAATGCAACTACTAAAAATATTTGATGCGTCACAGTCACTTCGTGGGTCAATTTGGCCAAGATGCTGTATATACGGCATTTCATAGGTGGTTCAAACAATTTGTAAGTATATCCTTAAAATATTCTAACACTATGTAGGTAAACAATGTTTGGAAGTTATGCTAACTTATAAATTTTGTTAATAATATGTAGGTAAATGATCCAAATAATGGTGTAAATCAATTTTTGAAAGATATATCTTGGGGACCTGGGGTTGAGGTCACAACATATTCCAAGTACGTTGTGAATGGTTATAAGTTTCATACAGATGGTCGCTCTAAAAGTAAAAAAAGCAACAACAGTGGGGTGTGGGTTCAAGGTGGTGATGGCAACCAAATTGGAGATATTGATTATTATGGTGTGCTCAAAGAAATAATAGAACTAGAATATTCAGGTAGGCCATTTAAGAAAATTATTCTCTTTAGATGCAAGTGGTTTGACCCAAATCCAACAAGAGGTACGAGAGTACACAATCAATACAACATAATTGAGGTTAATCATACGAGGGAGTATGATCGCTATGATCCTTTCATAATTGCACATAATGTTAGGCAAGTGTATTATGCTCCTTATCCATTTCGGTGGAATAAGTCTGATTGGTGGGTTGTAATCAAAACTAAGCCTGTAGGTAGGGTCGAAGTCAAGAATGTGTTGGATGTTGCATATCAAAATGATATCTCCAGTGTTCACCAAATAGTGGACGAACTTTTAGAAAATGATTTGGAACATCCTGAACACATATTGGAAGAAGTTGATATAAATGAAGTAAGAATTATAGAAAACGAGGAAGAAGAATCAACTGATAAAGCTCAAACTAGTGAGGAAGAAGAATTCTCTGACGAGGAAGAATACGTCGATGAGCTTTAAAAAGTTGATTTCTTCGATAACTCTCGTTTATAGATAGTTTCCTTATATGTTCCAATCTAAATATGTATTATATTATGCAAATGACAGGCAAGGGTTGAGGTAACAATGAAGGTAGTGGTTCTCGGGGTCGAGAAAAGGCTAGGAAGCAAAAGATGAGGGTAGACGATACTACTCATCAATCTTTTCCACCATCTTCTGATTTGCCTATCAATATGCCACAGCCTCTACCCCATGGCTATACTGAGCTGCCACAGCATCACCAGCCCTACACCTTCGTGCAGACCCCGGGTGTTTCTTCACAGGGCCATCGGACTGTGCGTCTGACATACAGTCCACCTGTCTCACTACCACGTGGATCCCACCCAGCAGCATCACATGGATCGCATCGATCCATGTCACAGCCATATGGATCACAGTCATTAGTGTCAAAGCCAGTCGGGTCACAGCCACTCGGGTCACAGCAGTTAGTATCACATCCACTTGCGATCCGTGCAGCTATGTCGCAGTCATAGGGATCACATCTATCGTCATCAGCGACTCCACCTATTGGAGGCTTTCGCTTGCGGGATAGTAGCTCTGACCCCCCTACTCCTTCCACACATGCCTCTGATACACATGTTTCGGACGATGATGTTGATGCTGCTACTGCTGCTGACGAGGATGTGCATTATGATCAGTATGGCATGAACATCATAGTCCCTGAGGGTGATGGGTAAGAGTTATTTGTTATTTTTATGTTTATTTTTTTGTACAGTTTTTACTAAGATATTAATTTGTTTTATTTATTAAATTGCAGGTTCCTCCCGAGTAATATTACTATGAGGATAATCACCAAAGCAACCAGAAAGCTTTATGATGCCCCTTATGTGTCTTGGCGTGAATTCCCATTCTCACTGAAGGAGGCAATTTTCAATGAATTTAAGGTATAAATGTTCTTTTAAGCAGTATGATTATTTATATTTATGATATTTCCATATAATATTTAACTTTTTAAATACAAAGCAAGTGTGTATGGGAACACCAGTATAGCGCAGACGTGGCTGCAAATTTTAATCTCAAAGCTCGCAAGCGGTTGTCGCATTCTTTATCCATAGCTAGATAGCTGAACCAGAAGCCTGGCTGGTTGCTTCAGGAGTTTTGGGATGATTTGCAAAGCAATGGCTTACTGCAGAGTTCTTACAGAAGAGCGAAAAGGGAAAGAAATCTCGTGCATTTGAGAAGGGAGGATCATTGCACACTGGAGGTGCGGTCAGCCAGGGGACAATAAAAAGAAGAATGGTACGTAATTGCTTAATTTATTTTAATTTTCAAAGTATATATATTCTATTTATTAATTAAAATTTGTGAGTTTTCAGGAAAAGAAGTTGGGTCGTCCGATGAACCAAGATGAGCTATTCAGGGAGACTCATATTGTGAAGAAGAAGAAAGAGACGAATCAAGAAAGGTGGGTCGAGGGACGTGCCTCGACTGTACATGTAAGTTTTCACTTTTCATTAAGTATTTTCATTTACTTTTATATAAATTTTGAAATACTAATTCAATTTACTTTTTCTTATAGGATCGCTTCAGAGTTGAAGTTGAGGAATTCATACGCAGCTAGCTACCTAATGAGTCGGGCGCGCCATTCCAACTTTCGGCCGAGGATGTTGAAAGACTATGGACGCGGGCTGCAGGCGGTCCAAAATGGGGGAAGGTATACGGCCTTCCTACTAAGACATTCCATCGCTATAGGTGTGGAATGCAAGGAATAGGGACTTCCTCGCAAGCCGAGCAACTTGATGGGGAGAGCCTCTCCGCTATGCGGGAGACTGTGACAAAGCTCACATCCGAGCTAGAAGCGTCCAAGGAAAGAGAAAAGCTTAGAGATGCTCAGTATATTGGCGTGGTCGCTCAGTGCCAGAGCATGCAAGAGCAGATCAAAAATCTCCTAGCTGGATCTTTTTCGATTCCCCGGTCTCGGCCATCATCGCCAGAGGCTGCCCGTCCCCGTGCTCGTTCGTCCCGTCCTCCAAGTGGTCGTTCCTCCCGTCCTCCCCGTGATCATTCTTCCCGTTATCGACAAGTAGACCCTTCTCAATACCATGATGATGATGAAACTTCATCAGACGGTGATGATAATGATGTACCAAACAATGAATGAATTTTAGACAATTTGAACTAGACAAATACAATTTGTTTTCCATTGGGTTGTAATAAGAGTTAACTTAGTTTGGTAGTTCTATTGAAATTTACACTTTCTTGGTTTTAATGTAGCTTTTAATGTTGTTTTTGTGTTGTTGTTGTTGTTGTTGGGTTGTTGTTTGGTATTGCTATTGGAATTGTTGTTTGAATTGTTGTTGTTGTTGCTTGTTAGGGTTTTGGTATGACTGGCAGGTGGTGTAGCTGCCAAAACAGACACTTTCTGCCAAAATAATACACAGAAAAGCGACCAAAGTTGGTCTCTATTTGGTCGCTTTTCATGTTAAAAAAATAATTTTCTGGAGAATAGCGACCAACGTTGGTCGCTATTTACCCAGATTTCTACAAAAAGCGACCAAACTTGGTCGCTATTTCATTAAAAAAATAAAATTTCTGGTGATATAGCGACCAAAGTTGGTCGCTAATATTTAAAAAATAAATTAAATTCATGTATTTAGGGACCAAAGTTGGTCGCTAGTTTAATAAAATAAATAAATAATTGAATAAAAAAGCGACCAACATTGGTCTCTAGTTTCCAGATTTTAAAATATAATATTTGGATTAGAGACCAAAGTTGGTCGCTTTTTAATGATTAATAATAAATAAATAAATAACGTATTTTATATTTAGAGACCAACTTTGGTTGCCAAATTTATATTATTAAATTAATAAAGCGACCAAAGTTGGTCTCTATAGTCAATATCCGGAAAAATTGGTCCATTTAGTTTAGAGACCAAATAGCGACCAACTTTGGTCCCTTAATAAAAGGGACCATCAATATAGCTACCAGGCCCTTTTGGTCGCTTTTTGGTCGCTTTGTAGTCCAATAGCGACCAACTCTGATCGCTTTTTGCGGTCTTTTTTTCCCGGATTTCTAGCAGTGTATGATGCAAAAATTAAACGCGGTACAAATGATTCACAAGAAGGTGGAAGTCTTAGTGGAGATTGAACATCCAAAGACATTTGGAAGTTGAATTTGTTGGATGATGTAAATATCGTATATATTCCGAATTGAATTTAGTAACTCATAGTTTATAAATTATAGCTAAAAATGTTAATTTCTGTTTTGTATAGCGTCACTTGAGTTTCTATTCTCCCACGTCCCAAGCTGGGTATTAAGTACTGCAGTACCATCCTTTGGACAGTCTTCTTTTTAATCGCTGATGCACCCATGAATTAACAGTAGTAATTTACTTATGAATTAATAGTGTAACAGTAGTAATTTACGGGAGAAAATTAACCATTGCAATTGCAATTTGCAGAATTTTTAATGACCTCCAATAATAAAAATTTCGTAGTGATGATGTACACGTAATAAATATTGAGATATTCTTTTCGAACGACACTTCTATTTATTGTAACCAAAAACATTATGTAAAGTACTTATCAAAACCTAGAGATTGCGAACAAATAATGCTCACTAATTATACGCTTAGTGCCAATAGCATATTTATTTCTACTGTATAAAGCATAAGGGCTTTCTCTCAGAAACATAAATTAGTTTGGCTTTCTTGATCCTCTTTCTTTCTATGGTTACGTCGTTACAAGACTTTATGTTGGCTTTATTTAGAATAATTGGTTTACATTTCTAAATATATTGTTAAGATCGACAATGTAAACGTTCTAACATTTTAAAGTACTATGTCTAAGAATAAAACAAAGTACTCCCTCCGGTTCACAATAGGCGACCAGTTTCCTTTTAGCACGCCCATTAAAAAAATGTTAAATCTTATACAAAAATACCTAGTATGACTAAACTACCCTTATTAAATATTGGTCACATAGTTATAGTAAGGAGTGAGAAAACTTTTTAGGGATATGCACATAAAGGTAAAAGAGTAAAAACAAATTGAATTTTTTCTTGATTACCTAACTTGACACTTATTTTGAACCTAAATGAAAAAATAAACTGGTCACTTATTGTGAACCGGAAGGAGTACTATTTAAGAGACTATGTAATTCAGCATTATTTTAATACTAGTTAAGTAGTCCGCGCTTCGCGCGGTTATGAAGAAAGTGAATTTACAATACTATTTTGTTGTAAACTTAACCAAAATATATAACAGATTAAATTTTCATATATGTAGTTCATCTATAGACTAACATGAAAAAATAAAGAACCAAATATTCCTTTATTAATTCTTTAAAATAAAAGAGATCGTCTAATTCACAACTACTTATTGGCAAAGATATAAAGGACATGTCGACGAAGATCAGTATCACAAATCTCAGCCTCAATCTTCAGCACGAAAAGTTCTTTGCTTAGAGTAATACATCCCTATTCCAATCGGTTTTAGAATTCACTTGGTTTCCCCTCTTAAATTTTCACGAAAATATAATCATTTCTCGTACTTATTTTTTGTGGTTGATTGTCACTTTTACTATGATTAAACTGTTAGATGAATTGCAAATATTTAATTCAATTTATAAGAAAAAACCATGTGATCTAAATTGAATACTTCGCAAAAATGCATAGTTCTCTATGTAACAAATTTCTATACATGCACAATGAAGAATATATACAATACTTTTTTGGAGATAAGGCATACTTGTGAAAATACAATACCTCTTCATATTTCAAAGAAACTCAACATCCAAAATCCCTCACTTTCCTAACACTTAATATGCCAAATTTGAATAACTTATATATTACTACTATTATTACTTTGTATGCAAAATTCCAAGTTTGATGCTAGTAAATCGAAGAGTACCGACATTAGAAGTTAAAGAAATCGTTAAAATACATTCTTGGAGAACCTGCATTTTCATTTTTTCTATATATTAAAAAAATATGACATACTATGCAAAAATAAATTTAAAAAATTAAACTAATCTATAAAAATGATAAACATAAAATTTGTGCTCCTGGTTTCTTTTTTCCCCTTTCTTATTGCATATGATTATCAGGTTAAGAAAATCTCTATAAACTGAATAAGAACAGAAAATCTCATAAAATATTGGAGTAGTGATTATTAATGAAACAATTTAACCTCTCAAATAGAATTACTTCTTATTTGACTAATTACCTTTCAATTCTGTTATAGAAATTTCCTCCCTTTATTTGGGATTTATCGTCTCAAATAGAATTACTTTTTATTTGGCCAATTACCTTTTAATTCCATTATAAAAATCTCCTCCCTTAATTTGGGTCTACTTTTTTTAAATAAAAAAACTAACAAACTAAAAGCTTTTAAAACATCTATAAAAATAAAGATTTTTTAGTTTCAAAAATCAAAAGTATGTTCATTTCTCAAAGTAGTGCTGTCCAAAAGTATGCATTGTGCACCCCCAAAAAAAAAAGTACTGCAGTGGTACTTATATTTCTTTCAGAGTTTAATAGCTAGATTCAAACGGGCAAAACAAAAATAATTAAAAGATGATTTTTTTGTACCATCAACCTAAAATCAAACAGGAATCAAGAATATTGAATGGAGAGTAATATATATAGAATATCCTATCATGTTCATTCAGCAGAAAATATAATACTGTCACTTAAAAAAATTAAAGATATCTTAAGAAACTATATGAACAGAAAACTTGCCTTTAACATAAAACTTGAAAGTAGTATTATAAGTGCTTATGAAGAACGTAGTTAAGAAGAGAAAGAGAGGGAGATCAGTCGAGACCTATATCAGAATGCATCGACATTTGATTGACCAATTGCTTAATCTTCAACGAAAACATCAATAAAATGGAGAAATAATTTTCACTTTGTATTGTAGAATTACCCAGGGAAAAGATATTCTAGAAGAAAGAACAATTTCTTGGTAAAAATAATAGTCATAAGAGATGAGTTACAAATGAAATTAAAAACTCACGACAGTTGAAAGAGACGTTTCCTTAACCTCTTTTATTACAATTACAATAATAATAATTGCCGAAATAATGATATTAGTTTCTTAGATGGTTACTAATTTACTCTTAGAGAGACTAAACAGGGTGACTTTTAAAATTCTTAAACCGAAACGGTCACGTCGATTTACGAATGTTGTCCTCTTGAATAGAATAAGGGAACCGATAGTTAACATGGAAAATGAAAATAAAATTCAAAAAAAGGAGAAAAAAAATAAATAGGATTCTTAGTTGTTGCGACCAAAACATTCACGCAAGTGCACGTGATTGACAAGTAATATAATAGTAAGTAGAGTATCGTTCCCACGAGGAATTGTGATCAACTTATCGACTGATGTAGACTCAAACAATTATCAATTCAAGTTAAATTATCACAAAATATATAAAGAACCAATTTACAACGTACTTAATAATTGCACAATAATTCAACACAAAATTACTACACCAATTTCACAATATGTTTATAACAATTTGGATAAATATATTCCCGGGTCATGGACTTGCTAGAAATTATGCTACTATTTTAGCTTTAGATTAATTAGTTAAATTATCCGGGTTATTGATTATAGGGTTAATAATATTCATAAGAATCTTTCGAGTTCTTATGCATATATTCAAGTTAAACTAATATCCATATGTCTATGGTATTAATATTAGCAAGAATGCATTTACAACTCCTATTTTTCAACCAAACAAGGCAATTAAGTATATGTCTATCTTAATTGTAAATCTTTCACCCGATGCCCAGGATTCGGATCTTGCTCTATTTGATTCTATATAAAATCAAGAATTTCCTTTTTCAAGTTTAACTCAAGATTCGTAAATAATATTTCACTGTTAGCTACGCAGTAAAATAATTAGAAGCAGAATCAAATAAACAACCCATAACGATAGATTCAAGATCTTCAATCTAAGCTTCAAATAACATAATTATCTAACATCCATGACCCAAGAATATTTGAGTTTTTAGCTACTCATAATTATACAAATAACAACAATAAAAATCTTTAAACATAATATACGTAAATACTAGGAGAAGGTTTAGAAAAACTCTTTCAATCTTTGCTCCAAGTTGATGTTCCTATTGATTTTTGATAGTTGAAGATGAGTTTCCTCCTCCTTCTCTCTCTAAAAATCAGATCTTCCAATCTCCTTAACTCCAATAATGGAGTTCTTGCTTTATGTAAATTGAGTGGGATTAAGAAGAAATTCCAATTTTACCCCTTTAAACAACCTTTCCCGAAATCTGGACTAGCGCGGCCGCGCATCTGGCCGCGCACCTGACCGCGCTAGTCCAGTTGTCCCATATTCTTGATTCTTTTCTTGTTCTTCCACCATAATTAATTCCGAGGGGTTTGATAACATCATTTGTACCTTTTTCATTTATTGCTCCAAAATGGTTCCAATCATATTTGATTTACGTAATATACGCTTCTTTACCTGAAATGTATACAATTCACTATTAAAGCCCATAATTCATCAATTAATCACAATATATCATTGGAATATCATCAAGCAGAAGCATAAACAATAGCTAAATCACCCAGATTTTGCTTATTATCAACACCCCACGCTTAATCCATTGCTAGTCCTCGAGCAATCAAACTATTATATTAGAACTATCTCTAAAGATCCCTTCACTCAACTATTTCCCCTAACGTATTACACCGAGAACAATGTACATATGTTGCTCCTAGCAGTGAACAATCCTAGCTTTAAAGTTGAATCTCAAGTGCCATACATATTCAAACTTCCTCAACTTGCTCTTCACAGAAGTCAAGATTTTCTTTTCTGTCACAACTCATATGCCCTCACCATCATGCCAATAAGAAATATTTGGTAATTACTCCGCACATTCCAGTCATATACTTATAATAATCAATTAAAGCACTCACTCTCACAATAAAAATCACATGCATGCAATTGGTACCATAAGCTTTCCCTTAATGTAAATCTCTACTAATGTAGGTTAGCTCAATCCAAAATCAATTAGGACTTTTTCATGGTTGTAATGTGGGCTAAGGGATGGGTAAGATGTATTTAGGAATAGTGACTCAACCTCTAAGCATTTTAACACATCACACGAGCAATTTTCAGCATAAATTCTTCAACCTACTTCTCATTTATACACAATGTCATCCCACAAATACGCCTTTCTTCTTTAAGCACTCTATTAATTCATTCCCATTAACTAGATCAAAACACAATGTAATTTTTTTTGTCACTCAATTTCTTCTAGTGGTGTATTCATTTACAACATAAGTGCACCTTTCATCCTTTTATTGGTTCCACTCAAAAGCCACCCCACACTTATTTCCTTCTTACTTCTTTTAGTGTTCTTCTCACAATTAAAGTGCTTTAAGAGGTAAAAGGATCAAAACACTGTCAATTAAGAACAAAAGTGTATAGGCTTGTAATGCGGGTGCCCAACAAAAAGTCGGAAGGCTCAAATTAACTAGGGACAAATTTTATTTTTAATAAGCAATTAAGTTCAAAAAGGTCAAAGAAAGCCTAACATCATTTTTCAAATCGAGCATCACCTAATATTTCGCTTTAATTCACATACCGGGCAAGTTCTAGACACAAATACAATGCATGGACTACACAAATACTCATCACACATGGCATATGACTCATTCCAGATCAGCTCATCAAGACACTCCATTACGAGCATTCAATTCAGTACAAACATACAATTTAAGGCACTTTCGGTGAGATTCAACAATTAAGACTAAGCGTTACACTCTAAGTTCTATTGTGTTCAGGTTTGTCAACGCTATGAGTTCTCTTCTATATATGCTCACTGAAAAATTATATATGCTCGGTTCAAAATAAACCCTTGGAAAAGAACCTTGGCTTAAAGAAAAACCAAGGGAGATTTGTTATACTACCTAAAAATACCAAAAATAAAAACAAAAATCTTTTTGTTGTTTTCAATAGGCTCAGTCCCTCAAGAACTCCTATCCAAAAGAATCCGTCATTGGGCCACTCCAATATTACTACTAAAAAAAATATGTTTTAAGAACAATTACTCCAACAATACTAAATCACCAAAACATTTAAAAACAAAAGTGAAATAATCACGCAATCCCAAAACATTATATATTGTACCACACCACCAAAACATTCCAACAATCCAAAACAATTAAAACAACCTAAAAATCCATAATAATTACTATCATCCTTCCACCCCACACTTAAACGTTAGGCATGTCCCCATGACTTTCATTTCTAAAAAGAAAAGAGGCAAAGATACTTCCCCGAAACTTCATTCCTGATCTGAGACAGTGTCAGGATTCACATTACATGCACGCCCCAATGCTCTGAGCCAACCCATAAATTTTTTCTCCGACTTGACTTGTCGGTCAGCTATCTCCTCCACACGGTTACCCAACCCAGTCATAGTGGTGCGAAGATCCTCCACCTCTTTTTCCAATGTGTTTTGACGAGGCAATCTGGTAGATCGGGAAGATGAAGCTGCTCGTGATAATGTTGTTGGTGGTGCTGCTTGTGATGCTGATCTTGACAGTCTCGCAGCTGATGACAGTCTTGCAACTGATGCACGGGGTGCTTCTGGCTGCGCCTCACTTTCAACATTCATTGCCTCATTTTCCTCCTCATCATCATCATCGTCGTCATCATCATCAGAGTTGCTTGATTCTACCACCTCTACTACCTCCGGCTCTTTCCCCGTTGTCACTTTATCAGCTCGGAACTTGCTTTCCTTTTCAACCAACCCATCAGCAGGTTGATATTCTGGCATACTAGCAGCCCTGCATAGTTGAGTAACTAGTGAAGGGAAGAAGAACCCATACCTCTTGATTTTGCAGCGAGTGAACATCTCATCATACATGATTTTAGCTACGTCAAAGTCGTGACCATTAACAAAACACCAGACAAGACAAGCTCGGGGTCCATTGACCTCTGTTTTATTGTGTGATGGGATCAATCGGGCGCATATGAGATGCAACCAACACTTTGCTTCAAATGTGAGTGCATTAGAATGAAATTTCTGCTCATAAGTCATCCAGGAAATTTCCTTGTCAGGTGCCAAAATGGTCTCAAAGAATCTTTCCCAAATTTCGTATGTGGGTGCCTTACCATAGTTATAGAAGTCATTATGCTCCTCTAGACGTGCAGGCAGCTAATAAGCAGTACGAATTGCCTCAAGTGAAGCATTTACTGCTCTTTGGCGCACTGTGACTATTCCATTTATATGCTCTGGAGCATTGGCGTAGAATTCTCTTACAACCATGAGATTTGCCTCACCTGGTTCATTGACGAATGTGTGTAAGCCCCTTCTCAGCAACTCATCATGCATATGAGGGCACAACCGCTGAAGTTTTCTCATGTCAACACCTCTTTCAGGAATTGGTTTCTTTTCAGCTTTTTCTACAAATCGGTCCTGAGCTTTGGCCGAAACAAACCTTGTATTATCAAATGGGCGTGCAATTGCTGCCCCTCGTGACCTAGCTCTGCCTGCTTGGTTGCTTGAGGAAGGACCTGTGGTACGTCTTTTTCTGGAGTTAGTCATTATACCTGCAAGACAATAACATATTAACATAGCCCAATCCAAAATTCGCGGCTCAATGGGGTTATTTAGACTTCACACTCATCATTGGTCACAAACTACATTTTCTTATTCATGGGGGCTTTTTCACAAACACATTGCATGCATTGTATTATCATAACCCCTTTTACACTTGTTAGAAAAATAATCACCCTTATTCACCCATAAAACATCACCAATCAAGTGGTTCTCCACCCCACACTCATCAACCAACAATACCCCCAAGTATTTCACTAATTTATACATACAATTTATGTACAATTAACACAACATATGTATAAACACTTCAACAGAAATTCGAAAAATAGCAATAAAAATAAAAATAAATTATCACTAACATTATTCTCTGTATAAAAGAACTATACGAGAATAGTTCACTATTATTACACAATACCCATCAATACTATCATTATATTTACTTAAAACATAAAAACAAAATCTGAAAAATAACAAGAAAAATAAAAGAAGAGAAGAACTTAGAACTTAAAACTAATTTCTTACTAACATTTCAACTTATAATATCAACACCATTCTTAGAAACCAACTTTAACAATTATAACTACTTTATTTGCATATAAACAAAAATCTAAAAAAAAATAGAAAAATAAAAGAAAACAAAACAAGAATTCATACCTTTGTTGGAAGAGAATGGTGAAGAAGATGAATGTGAAGATAGAGAAGAAGATTTGATGGGGATTGTTTGGGAGAAAATGGTGAAGCAAAAATGGTGGAAGAAAGGTTTGGAGAAGAGAAGGGTTTTGAAGAGGGAAAATTGGGTTAGAGAGAGAGATAATTTGTTTGAATGGGGGTTTTTGGGGAGAGGGGCGTTCAGATAAGGGTAATTAGGGGGGTAGGATAGTAATTTAATTAACAAATTAAAACAAAAACAAAAACAAAAACAAACTAAAAAACGAAAAATTTCACTGAACTAGCGCGGTCAAATGCGCGGCCGTGCTAGTCAGGTGCGCGGCCAAGACAGAGAGCACTCCAAAGTAGCGCGGTCAGGTGCGCGGCCGCGCACCTGAGCGATTTCTGAAAAAAAATTTTTTTTTTTAAAGATACCTTAGCATCAGCCCTCGTCCACCTGTATTTATTAGTACACAATAAACATAATAATCAAAAATACCATGATCGTTGGGTTGCCTCCCAACCAGCGCCTTATTTTACGTCCCGGCACGACGCCATATTGCATTATACATCAACGTTTAAGTGTGGGGTGGAAGGATGGTAGTAATTATTATGGATTTTTAGGTTGTTTTAATTGTTTTGGATTGTTGGAATGTTTTGGTGGTGTGGTACAATATATAATGTTTTGGGATTGCGTGATTATTTCACTTTTGTTTTTAAATGTTTTGGTGATTTAGTATTGTTGGAGTAATTGTTCTTAAAACATATTTTTTTTAGTAGTAATATTGGCGCGTTCACCTGTATTTATTAGTACACAATAAACATCATAATCAAAAATACCATGATCGTTGGGTTGCCTCCCAACCAGCGCCTTATTTTACGTCGCGGCACGACGCCATATTACATTATACATCAATTAAATCTACTGAGGTTTTGTGACATTGAATGTCACCACCCCAATAATGTTTAATTCGTTGCCCATTTACCAAGAAAGTACCACTTGAATTTGTGTCTCGTAATTCAACTGTTCCATAAGGAGTCACGCTTACTACTACGAAAGGGCCTGCCCAACGAGACTTAAGCTTTCCAGGAAAAAGCTTTAACCTTGAATTAAACAGAAGAACTTCTTGACCCAGCACAAACTCACGATGTTGGATGTGCTTATCATGCCACCTCTTGGTTCTTTCTTTATATAACTTGGCATTTTCATAAGCATGCAACCGAAACTCATCAAGTTCATTGAGTTGTAGCAGCCTTTTTCTACTGGCTAAGTCCATATCCATATTTAGCTTTTTGATTGCCCAATAAGCTTTGTGTTCTAGCTCAACAGGCAAATGACATGCCTTTCCATAAACCAACCTGTATGGAGAAGTACCTATTGGAGTCTTGTATGCAGTTCGGTAAGCCCACAATGCATCTTCTAACTTACCGGACCAGTCCTTCCTATTTGCGCTCACAGTTTTCTCCAAAATCTGTTTTACCTCCCTGTTTGACACTTCAACTTGACCACTCGTTTGAGGGTGATATGCAGTAGCAACCTTGTGTCTCACACCATATTTTGCTAGGACATTTTTCAACAATTTGTTGCAAAAGTGTGTTCCTCCATCACTTATCAACACTCTTGGAGTTCCAAAGCGTGTGAAAATGTGCTTCTTTACGAAACTTACCACTACCTTCGCATCATTAGTAGGAAGAGCAATGGCCTCAACCCACTTAGACACATAATCAACTGCAACCAAAATATATCTGTGCCCATTAGAATATGGAAATGGTCCCATGAAATCTATTCCCCAGACATCAAAGAGTTCTACTGCCAAAATATTTTGTAAAGGCATCTCGTGCTTCTTCGTGATCGTTCCGGTTCTTTGGCACCTGTCACAATTTTTAACAAAAGCATGTGCATCTTTAAATAATTTTGGCCAGTAAAAACCTGATTGCAAAACCTTTTGTGCAGTTCTGTCTCCCCCATGATGACCTCTATAAAGAGAAGAATGACAGTCATGCAATATTGCATTCATCTCCTCCTCATGGACACACCTTCTTACCAATTGATCTGCGCATTGCTTGTATAGAAAAGGCTCGTCCCACATGTAAAATCTCACATCATGTAAGAACCTTCTTCTATGGTCAGCTGTGAATTCTGGTGGAGTCACCCCACTTGCAATGAAACTCACATAATCAGCATACCACGGGGTTTCATCCGAAGTGATGGCTAGCAAATGTTCGCCAGGGAATGTTTCTTTGATTGATTCTCCTTCAGTGACATGGCCTCTATTTTCCAGCCTGGATAAATGATCTGCAACCTGATTCTCTGTTCCCTTTCGATCTCGAATCTCCAAATCAAATTCCTGCAAAAGAAGAACCCATCGAATTAACCTTGGCTTGGCATCTTTCTTTGCAAATAAATACCTTATAGCGGAGTGATCTGTGTAAACTATGACTTTTGTCCCCACTAGATAGGATCTAAACTTATCAAATGCCCATACAACTGCGAGCAACTCTTTTTCAGTAACAGTGTAATTCATTTTAGATGAATTAAGAGTTCTACTCGCATAGTGAATGGAACAAAATATTTTCTCCTTCCGCTGCCCCAAAACAGCTCCAATGGCTATATCACTTGCATCACACATCAATTCAAATGGAAGTTTCCAATCTGGAGAAATGATAATCGGTGTAGTAACTAATCTTCGTTTCAGCTCATCAAATGCTTTCAGACAAGTATCATCAAACTTGAAAGATGTATCTTTCTCAAGAAGCCTGCACAAAGGAGATGAGATTTTTGAAAAATCCTTGATGAAACGACGGTAAAAGCCCGCATGGCCTAAGAAACTGCGAATGCCTCTAACGGATGTTGGTGGAGGTAATTTTTCGATTACTTCCACCTTTTCTTTATCCACCTGCAATCCATTCTTGGACACTTTATGCCCTAAGACTATGCCTTCACGTACCATGAAATGGCATTTTTCCCAATTTAGTACCAATTTTGTTTCTTCACACCTAGCAAGGACCTTATCAAGATTCATTAAACATTCATCAAAAGAGCATCCAAATACAGAAAAATCATCCATAAATACTTCCACAAATCTTTCAACCATATCAATGAAAATAGCCATCATACACTTTTGAAAAGTCGCACGTGCATTGCAAAGACCAAATGGCATTCTTTTAAATGCATATGTGTGAGCACGTGATTTTTGTTTTACGCGACAATCACTCCAAAAGAAACAAAAATAATAGCAATTGGTCTTGCTGTACAATTTTTGGATTTTTACGTGGCATGTTGTTAATTATTTATGATTTTGCCCATTTTATTTTTTATTAAAACAAAATACAAAAAATGTGTGTCATGCGTAGTTTGAACCGTAATCCGGTTATTAAATGGAAAATCATAAAATATGCATTTTATCCTAATTGTTGCCTTGTTTAATTTTACCTACTTTTAACATTTTAATATGCGTGAATAATTGTATTAAGTGTTTAATTAATGGAGTTTAATTTTGTTTAATTAGGTTTTGTTTTAAAAAAAATGAAAAAAATAAAAGAAAAAAGAGTGCAAAATTGACCTGAAATCAGGTTTGGGCTTGTTCCCATTCAAAATCCGAGGCCCAAAACGAGCACAAAGCATGTGCTTGCCCCGGTCCAGACCAGCTGACCTCAAGAGCATCCAAACGACGTCGTTTTGATTTGGTCTGATCTGGGCCGTTGATCTCAGAATGATCAACGGCCAAGATCGCATTCCCCATACCCACGAACAAACCCGACCCATTCCACCCGGACCGACCCAACCCCCTTTAGGTTGAAACGACATCGTTCCTTACCAGCCAAAAGATCCTGACCCTTCATCTCACTCCATCCGACGGCCAGGAATCGACCACTCATTTACTATATAATCCCATTCCTTTACCCCACGCCCCCTAGCCAGACCCCCTCTACCTTTCATCGTCCTCACCACAAACCCCGGAACCCTAGCCGCCCCCATTTCCCTTCACCAAAAACCCGGCGGTATGAACGCCGGTGGCCCTCACCTTAACACCATAGATGCACCTCACCATCTTGAACCCAAATCCACCAGCCACTTAGCTCGAATCCCCTCCCACCTTCTCGAATCTTCATTTGAAGATTCGAGTCGGAACCTGACTTACACCGATTGACCCCAGTTTCACACCATACAGTCCCCGGACCCCCTCGTGACCAAACCATGCTTGGTTTGGTCCGAATCTAACCAGGGAAACATAAATCCCAGATCTGCTTTTAGGAGCCCTAGGGTTCTTCGTGACTGATCTGTGTCTGTTTGAGCCAAGTGTTTAGGGTCTAATGGACCTTAATCGAAGTGTTTCTCATTTGAGAACACTTCGATTAAAGTCCGTTCAACCCTAAGAAAGATCAATTCGAATCCGAGCTAGGGTTTGCTGATTTTCAAGATTTCAGCTATTTTTATGTTCTTTTCTATCAGTTCATGAGTCTTGTTGTAATTGAATGTTTGTTTATTGCCCCAAAATGTTAGTTGATTTTATTTCTAAATTGTTGGTCGACTGTGTCCTGTCCGCCTTGCCTGAACCTCTGTGTTTGATCGACTCTTTCCTCTATTCACTGATAATGTGTATATGTGTATGTGTTGTGCAATCAATTGAACTTTAAATTTGACTGATTAATCGATTCCCCAGTGCAATTTTTTGTTTAGTCAGTACAATTCGAATCATGTGTTTAATACTGTTAGATGTTCTGATCATGTCTTTCGATTGTACATGTTATGATTAGTATAGTCGAGTCGACATATGTCGTCAATTAATTTCAGTTGTTCGAATGGTAACAATTTGATTTATTGCCTGCTGGAACTTTGTTTGAATCAAAGTAAGAATCAAGTATGGCTACTTATAGTTGCTGTATTTGAATCTGTAAATGAAAAGATTGGATTGTTAGCTGCAATCTGAATTGGTGGCACGTGCATTTGTGCACAACATGTGCATAAAGGCCCTTTTAAGATGAAGAATAACTTGACAGCATGTGCTGTCAGGTTATATTCCTACTTCCCATGTCTGCTTTTAGTTTAATAAGGTAATTAAAAGGGTTTGTCAGGGAATATCATGGGAGGGTTTATACTTAAATAGTTGAGTGGAAACTGAAAAGAGGACAGACCACATGGAGGGGGGTTTCTGATGGCTTTACAGGCTATTGAAAGTGGCCTGAGTTTAGGATAAAAGGAGGCAGAACTTCCATTAGTAGGGATCAGACTGGATTTGGAGGGATTGAGAAAGCATAGATACATAGAAAAAATAAGAGAAGTAAGGCATACAGAGAGACTGAAACTGAGGGAGGGGGAAAGAAAACAACTTCTGGTTTTAAGATTCAATCAGGCAATAGAAAGTGAAGGGTTTTAGTTTTGAAACTGGGCGAGAGAAATTCTGAAAATTAGAAAGAGATTAATTCTGAAATCAAAGAGAGTTCAGAAACCAGGGGAAGATAGAAAAGATTGCTGGTTCCTTTGATTGAAGTTGAAAACACTGTTTTTCTCTTCATTTTTCTTTGTTTGAACACTAGCTCTAGTCTGCTATTGGTTCAGTCAGACCAAGGGTCTTTGTCTTGAAGTATTGGGAAATCAGCAGCTTGTGCTTTTTCTTATCTGTATCGGATCCCTCTGTTTACCTGTTTGGAATGACATTGGAATTTTCTTGGATTCCAACTCGGCTTCATTCTTTTACTTGAGCCTTGGGTACTGCATCATTGAGTTGCTGTTTGGGTTATTCTGCTCGGATTGTTGTTACTGCTGTGTTGGTTGCTATTGTTGCTATCTTCTACTCCTGCTCTACTGACTTTCCCTGCTTCTTCAATTGTAAGCACTTTCCAGGTACACATTTCGAGCCCCATATTGGTGTAACTGAAACAGTTTGAAAGCATGAAATGAAAGATATTGAAGAAGTTTAAGTATTTGTTGTAATATTCATGGTATAGTAATGGGTTTGTATAATTGATTAGTTTATAATTCGATAGTATGAAAGGATATGTTAACTGATGCTCGATTGAGTTCTAGTCCTCTGTGTTTTATTTTGTAGTTGTTTGTTAATACAGGGTACGTATACCCCAACCTTATACAATGTTGTTTCTGTTTCATTTTAGTCCTTTTATCAGGCCCGTTAGGCAGTACATAGGATCACGTTCGAATCCTATTAGTAACAATGTCTAGTAGCCAATTCCTTCAATTTAGCTTAAATAAGTTTAGTTGAATTCAACTCAAGAAATGTTTGGAGTAGTCGTGGCATTTCATCAGCTTGTATGTAATTTTCATTAAATTGAAAACGGGTTCCACGAGGTACGGCGTTCTTCATCTTGCAAACGACTAACCAAATGAACCAAATAATTGGCAGGGAATCCGGATTCGGCTAAAAAGCATGCAAGTAAATTAGCACGTACCTTTTCCCTTTCTATTTTAAAGACAAACATAATAGAAATGTAGCCACTTTAGGATATCTCTCTTAAAATGATGAGATGAGCCTTGTTCAAAGAAAGATACACATTGCGGGGCCCTCAATAATTAATCATAGTAAACATTTAGAATGTGGAGTTGGGCGGCCTAGTGAATTTCCCTGCCTTCTCCAAAGACAATAACACGTTAGACTCTTTAGGAGCGACTTAATTAAATTACATTCTTAAATTCGGGTGCACATTGATGTGACCCAAATCCAAATCTCAACGGAGTCAAATGTATAGACAATCACGGGTGCATTGATTGTGACGTGGTTCGAGATGCATTTTCACGACGTTGCAATTCTATAAAAATAAATGATAATAATAAAAGCGGTTTAAACTTAATAAAAGCACGTAAGTCGTAACATGTATTTAAATCAGATATTTAGCCATTATAACAATTTAAGCGACCGTGCTAGAACCACGGGATTCGAGGGTGCCTAACACCTTCCCTCGGGTCAACAGAATTCCTTACTTAGAATTTCTGGTTCGCAGACTTCATTTGGAAAAGTCGAAAATTTCCTCGATTTGGGATTCAAGATAAACCGGTGACTTGGGACACCAAAATCCAAACCTTTCCCAAGTGGCGACCCTGAATTAAATAATTAATCCCATTTCGAATATTGTCACTTAAATTGGAAAAACTCCTCTCGCGCATTTTTACCCTTCGGGGCGGGGTACGCAAAAAGGAGGTGTGACAGCTCTGGTGACTCTGCTGGGGATTGACCCAGAACCATTGGTTCAGGGTTCAAGAATTCGAGCTTAGAATAATTGTTATATTTGGCTTTATTATCTGATCTTTATTACATGTTCTTGCATAACGTGCTAAATGTTGTCTTTTACCGCTTTGATATTATCTGAACTGTATATAAACTGTGCCGAAACCCTTCTCTTCTTACCTCCGGGGAGAAGCTCGTTGGTCGAGACTCCCTATTCTGTTAGTGTCGATACCTGAAATAAGAAAGAGGTCGGACAAGTTACAAAGCCGGACGATCTCGCGGGTCCCCGGTACGTAGCCCCCTCCTCGACTCGAGTTGTCCGCTCGGGTACACTGTCTAGAACAAATACCCAGGTTATAAACCTAGTATAACGAAACTTCATGTCGGATACCTAGTAGGAACGCTTATTTGCATCATGTTGCATTTGACTTAGGGGGCTCAACACAGGGGTTGGGTCCGTCTAGGACAGGCAACCTGAAATGAAAAGACCATCCTGCTGCATCCTATTTGTTTTGCGCATTTATTTGCTTCAGTTCCGCATGCTGACCGGTTTCTAAAAAGGAAAAAAAATAGCAGCGTAGGGAGATAATTACTTATTTTTGGAAAAATAAAACCAATGTCCAAGTAGTGTCAAGACCTCGCCGGAATTTTTCTAAAAAAAAAAGAATAAAAACGAAATTTGTCTTCTAGTTTGATTTATAAAAAAAAACATATAAAAATTTTCTTTTTAATCACTTTCAAAATAAAAAAAAAGGTATTTATTTAAAAGTAATAAAAAAATGGAAAATTCATAATTCAAAAAAAAATGTTGTTTTTTTCGTAGTACCTCTTTTATAAATTCAGACTAATAGTCCAAATATTTCCTTAAAAAAATATTTTCTTTAGTCTTTATCTCTTTTCAAAAGAAAATAAAAAAAAACATATTCTTGCTTTCTGGGTTTAATTGATTTTCTCTATTCACGATGTACCGAACTACGCCGGTTTGATTCTCACACGGTGTGAGATACATAGGCAACTCTCATCGGGTCCAACCTCCCATTTTGCAAAAAAAAATCTCTTAAAAAAAGGATCTAGATAATTTTTAATTTTTGAGTCTAATAAAGGTTTTTTTTAATAATCACCCTAAATAAATGTGCAGGATGAGCACAATGCAAAATGAACACTTTTCGATAATGACTAAAATCCATGTCAAGTTGCGGCTATGGTGGAATGATCTAGGTGTTGAAGGACAAGATGAGGTCAAGAAATATCTGAAAGGTCTCACGGGTTTACTAGAAATCCTGCCTCGAGGGGATATCATAAGAGCTTTGGTCACCTACTGGGACCCGGCGCACAATATTTTCCACTTCTCCGATTTTGAACTCACCCCGACTCTGGAAGAAATGGCTGGGTACATCGGAAATGCTGAACTTCCATTAAAGCAAAAATACCTGGTCGCCCCAAGGGTCGTCACGGTGCATCGGTTCTTAGATTCACTAAAGATACCCAGGACGGTCCACAACCCGGATCTGGCTGCCGATTTTTGTACTCCATGCTTCATATATGACAGGTACGGTCATGAAGCAGGATTCAACAATCCGATCAACAAACTGTGTAGCAAAGGTATTCGTCAGAAGTGGGACAAGCACAGACGGGTAGCTTTCATGATGATGTTTTTGGGCCTTCTGATATTTCCGAGGAAAGACGGGAATATTGATCTGAAAATATCTGGGGTAGTCAGTACTTTTCTCACTCAAAACAATAGCGCTCTCGTGCCTATGATAGTATCTGATATCTTTCGAGCTCTCACAGCCTACAAAGCCGGGGGGAATTTCTTCGAAGGTTGTAACTTGCTGCTACAAATGTGGATGACTGAACACCTTTGCCATCGTTCCGAGCTCTTGAGCCATGGTTCCTCGGAGAAAACTTACATAGAAGAATTTTACATGAGAACCAAAGAGATCAGTCTGCCCAAAGGAGTTATGGCATGGACCTCATTCTTTCAAGCTCTTACTGCCAGCCAAATACAGTGGACACTGGGATGGTTGCTTGTTGACGAAGTCATATATATGCCAGCAACTAGAACTCATTTCTTACTAATGGGGCTTAAGAGCATTCAACCTTACGCGCCCTGCCGAGTTTTGAGACAGCTCGGAAGATGCCAGACAGTACCGCATGAGGAAGAACTTAGCGCTCAAACAATTGAGATAAGTCCTGACGGACAGTTTCCAGAAGCGAAAATTCGCCAGATCTGGAGTGAGTGTCAATATTTGAAATCAGATACTTGCGTGCGGGATCGAGCCAAAGGTGAGACGACGCCAGGTTACCTTGCATGGTATAGAAGGGAACTCGAGCATGAAAGGCCGGCTAAGAGACCCCACATCCTCAATTTCGCCGAGTCGTCGTAAAAGCAGCGGGATTGGTTGGCAAAAGAAAGAGGCTATTGTACCGAAATCAGCAGGTTGAAGCAACAAGTGGAAAGCCTGAAATATGAGCACAACGTGCAAGTTGCTACCGATCTGGGAGAGCAGAACAGGTTGATTCAGGAAAACGAAATGCTCAGAGCCCAGATCAAACAAATAAGGATGGGTGTGGATAAACAGCCAAGGCATCGATCAGACGAGCAGTTGATAAAAAGGCTAAAGAGTGAAGTCAGGGAATGGCAAGAGGGATTAGAGAAATCTAAAAACGTCATAGCAAAGATCAAGGCACAGTGGGATACAAGAGCAGATAAGCATCACTGATACTTGAATCAATTGAAAGGCGACCACGAGAAAACTGTTGCTAAAATAAAGAAAGAGATGGCTACACTTGAGATCAAAGCAGCTAATCAGGCCAAGGATTTCCAAATTGAGAGCAGATACTGGTACGACGTGTTAGCCCAGATGAAGTTAGAAGGATGGCGACTGAAAAATCAACATATACAGGATGCTCAGGTATTCAAGATGTGTAGCGATCAGATAAAATGCCTACTCATAGAGAAGAAGCAAACCAGAGATGGGATCAAGTCCATTGCCCATGCCATCACCAGACGATGTCTACGATGTGAGAACATGACCAGCGTTACCGTCCTCTCGGCAGTGATGAGTTATGTCAAGCAGACCATGCACGAGTTGGAGCAACTTGAAAGGGATCTCACACCTAGGACCGCGGCGAGGCCGAATGATGCCCCGCGGGCACCAATGTTCAAAACCATAATGTACTCATAAGTCAAGCATCTTCTGCCTGTTTTTCCCATCAGTTTGTTTTAGTCTATTTGAGTCTAGGTTTATTTTCAAAGTTTGCTCTTTCTTTTGCAAAATGTAGTTTGTAATAGACCGTTTCAACAATAAAAAGGTTGCTTCTTTTACGCTCATTTGTGTTTTTGAACTACGTAATGATCTGATTCACGTGGCATCGTGATACGTAGGCAATCCTCATCGGATCCGGTCGCGGTTTAACCAAAGAAAAAAAATTGAAAAAAAAGAGGGAAAATAATAAAAAGCCTAAAAGAATGCCGGAATGACACATGCTTTCGTCGCAAACATGTAGGAATCCATTTAACTGTATAGGTGCATCATGCCCCAACGTGAGATTGCTTATCTATTATTTGATTCGAATTAACCGTTCGATTGTCATTGAGTTCCTTCCAGGTTTTTGGAAAAGGTGGTTGGTTTGGTGAAAGTCTGGCCTCGCACCCGTATTTCACGAGATCGAAAGGGAGTGTTCAATTACCTATTGTTAAGACAGGAGGCAGTGCTCACACTTACTTCACAAGGTCAAAAGGAAGTGTAGAAATGTCTTCAGAGATTCCATTGCCAACAATCCCTGTTTCCGAGGAAAGTTCTATCTCGGCCGTCCTCACGCCCGAATCCGCAACTGCGGAGGAAAATAGAATCTTGCGGCTTCGCATGCTGGAAATGCTTGATGACTGGAATAATGGAAAAGAGCCACCAAGCATCGTCCCTGGATTCCCTGAGTTATTCTCCAGGACAAGCGGGACTTCTAATGTCCCCATAAGTTATCCTGCTACTCCATTCGGATACCCAGCCATTTCAACCTTCTCTGCTGGATCGCCCTCTGAATCTCATCCTCGAGTGTCAACGACGGATGTAAACACAAATATCTTTACTGCACCACCTTGCCCGATCACGGCACAACCTGTTGCATACAAGCCGACTTTTGACTCGTCCTCGTTTACATTCCAAGCCCCATCTTTCTCGATGGAACCAACTAGGTTCGCTACCAGCACTAATCCTCCACAGCCTCAGTGCGAGCTTGCACCTGGGCAGGATCAGAACCCCAGAATTGCGGAACAAAATGAGATGGCCAAAAGAATGAGAAGCCTTGAACAGAGTTTGAAGAATATGCAAGGTTTGAGCGGACAGAAGAGCGTCTCTTATGCCGACCTATACATGTTCCCTCACGTACACCTACCAGTGGGTTTCAAGACCCCAAAGTTTGAGAAGTACGACGGGCACGGTGACCCCATTGCTCACCTCAAGAAATATTGCAACCAATTAAGGGGAGCCGGCGGAAAAGAGGAATTTCTAATGGCATATTTCGGGGAAAGTCTGGTAGGAATAGCCTCGAAATGGTACATGGACCAGGACATGTCCCGATGGCATGTTTGGGATGATCTCGCTAGAGATTTTGTGAGACAATTCCAGTATAACATCGACATCGCACCACATCGAAATTCTCTGTCGAACTTGAAAAAGAAACCTTCAGAAAGCTTCAGAGAGTATGCTATTAAGTGGCGCGAGCAGGCGTCGAGGGTGAAGCCTCCCATGGATGAGGTGGAAATGGTCACTACTTTTCTCCAGGATCAAGAGTCTGACTATTTCCAAAACATGATGTCAGCCATGGGAAAGCCGTTTGCAGAAGCAATCAAGATTGGAGAGATGATGGAGAATGGTCTGAAAACAGGTAGGATTTTGAGTCAAGCAGCCATAAGGGCGACCTCCCAAGCCGTCCAAAGCGAGTCCGGAGGAATGGCAAGAGGGAAGAAAAAGGAAGAAACAGCCATGGCAGCCTCAGAAGCAAGGGAATATCATAACCCCAGGCCCCATTTTCCGGAAAGAACCTCACAACACTACTACCCCCACTCAAATGCGGCATATCCTCCTCAGCCCTACATGATCATGAACGCCCAGCCTTATGTCCATCCGCCGCACCAAGCCAACAGAGGCCAAGCTCCACCTCCCAGAAATCAGCCTCCTTACCGCAACCACTATAACCCACAACCTCCGCAAAATAACTTTCGTCCTCAAGAGCCACCTAGGAGGAGGACTTTCACGCCTATTGGTAAGCCATACTCTACTTTGTTCCCGAAGCTAGTTCAGTTGGGTTTCCTGCAGCCAGTCCCCTAGACAAGGCACAACCCAGCGTCACCTTCTTACAAAGTCGGTGTCAGATGCGCCTATCATTCAGGGGCCGAGGGGCACGATACAAATGACTGTTGGTCATTGAGAAGAGTGGTAGAGAATTTAATAGAGCAAGGGAAAATAGTGCTAAGGGACGAGGAGGTTCCAAATGTGACTAACAATCCATTACCTGCTCACAATAATGGGCCGCTGATCTGAATGATTTGCGAAGACGAAGAATTTGACCCTGCTTTGAAAGCTATAATCGCCATTGTTGACGCGGGGAAAAAACCTGAAACAGACCAGGAATCAGAAAAAGGGGAAAAGGCCGGTACTGTAAAGTGCGAATCCGAAAAGAAGGTAGAGAAGAAGGTGGTGCCTGTGAAGAATGGAGTTCTTTACATCCCACGAGGACAAGCAGAAAAGATGCAGAGCTTTGAAGTCAAAAGGGCAAAGCCTATGGACGTACCAAAGGGGGCCTATGTGGTCCGGGGGACAATTCAACCACCTCGGCTGAATGAGCCAGTGGTTATCGGACGCGTGCCACAAAAGCCGATGACCAACCCGTCCACGGTGCCGTGGAATTATCAAAGGACGTTGGTAACGTACAAAGGTAAAGAATTCACGGGAGAACTTCTAGAAAATACTTTCATTGGAAGGTAATCAAATACCCAAGAGCTGAACGACGCCACACGGAGACGCTTCCCACCAAAGAAGCCTGTAAGCGTTGAGGAACCGGAATTTTTCTTCCGACAAATGAAAATGCCAGACTACGAGGTAGTAGATCAACTGCGCAAGTACCCTGAGCAAGTGTCCATGCTATCCCTGCTAATGAGGTCAACCGAGCATCAAAAGATCTTACTGAAGACTTTGAATGAAGCATACGTACCAGTAGAAACCTCAGTTGAACAACTGGAGCGAATGACAGAAAGGTTCTTCGCCGTTAACCAAATCTCTTTCAGCAAGAACGATTTACCCCCAGAGGGAGCGGCACACAACAAGGCCTTGCATCTAACAGTTAAATGTGAGGACTACTACGTCAAGCGGGTAATGTTGGATGGGGGTTCAGGTGTTGACATTTGCCTGCTCTCCACGCTACAAAGAATGGAAATTGGGACCGGAAGAATCCGACCCAATAATGTCTGCGTAAGGGCTTTCGACGGCATCAAGAGAGATACCATGGGGGAAATAGACCTGTTGTTGGTCATAGGACCAGTCGAGTTTGAAGTAACCTTCCAGGTGCTCGACATGGATACATCCTACAATTTTCTCCTCGGCAGACCTTGGATTCATGCGGCAGGAGCTGTGCCTTCCACTCTTCACCAGATGGTGAAGTTTGAGTACGAAGATCGAGAGATCGTGGTCCATGGAGAAGACGAGCATGCTATTTATCGGGACCCGTCCATCCCATATCTTGAACCAAGAGAAGGGAGCGAACACACGGTCTATCAAGCTTTCGAGATTGTACTAGCAGAGCAGCATAAAGAGGGAATACCTTGCCCCCAGCCTTTCTTGTCTAACGCCTCGGTTATGGTGGCCAAGGAGATGATCCGGCACGGATTTAGGCCAGGGAAAGGGCTTGGACAAACCCTGCAGGGAATAACAGAACTCGTCACCTTGCCAACCACCAAGAAACCTTTTGGACTAGGTTTCCAACCCACACCAGGAGATGAAGAGTGGGCAAAGAAAAGGAAAAATGAGGGTTGGAAATTACCTCGACCATTGCCGGATTTATATGAAACTTTCATCAGGCCAAGGTACACCGAAGAAGGAGACGATGAGGTCTTCACGGCTGAGGAAATCGAGGAGATATGTGGGGCAATGAGAGAAATTCTCTACGAGACTCACATGGTTCAACCAGGTGAAGGCACAAGCACTGCTGAGATGTTGTACGTGGGGCCAAACGCAAAACTTCGAAACTGGGAGGCCACGTCGTTCCCGACTAGACGGAAGTCCGGGTAGACCTGTCCTGCCACCTTTCCTGTGTCACAAGTTATCTCCAGGACATAACTTGAACGTTTTCTTCCTTTCAATTGTTGTTTTGAATTCCTAAGTTGTAAACATTGTTGTCTTCCAACTTCCCAAAGAAAATAAAAAAAAATCATCATTGCTTTCCCATTTTTTCTTTTGTTCTGATTTTTGTTATTTTTCCTTTTATCTTTCCTTTCAGTTATAATAATGCGGCTTTAAATATGACATGCTTGCGGACTTCACGCCCAGATCACAACGAGCTATTTAATTGTGAATTAATGAACCCAGAACCAGAATATGATGAAGAAGAGGCTTTTAGGGAAATAAACCGAGAGTTGGAACATTTTGAGAATAAACCTAAGCCAAATCTGAATGACACCGAACCAGTTAATTTAGGAACTCCTAAAGAAATCCGGGAGACCAAAATAAGCATTCACACGGACAAGAAAACGCGAGACGCGATAATTCAACTTCTTTTTGAATTTAAAGATGTGTTTGCTTGGTCATACGATGACATGCCGGGATTAGGTGTCGATCTAGTGGTTCATAAATTGCCAATTCACCCTGATTATCCTCCAGTTCAACAAAAGCAACGAAAGTTCAAAACTGAAGTCAGTGACAAGATTAAAGAGGAGATCACCAAACAACTGAAAATGGGAGTGATTCGGGTAGTCCAGTATACAACATGGTTGGCGAATGTGGTTCCATTACCGAAAAAGGACGGGAAAACTCGGGTATGTGTAGATTACCGAGATTTGAATAGAGCAAGTCCCAAAGATAATTTCCCACTGCCCAACATCCATATCCTCGTTGATAATTGCGCCAAACACGAGATACGGTCTTTCGTAGATTGTTACGCTGGGTATCATCAGGTATTGATGGATGAAGAAGACGCCGAGAAAACTGCCTTCACCTCGCCTTGGGGAACCTACTGTTATCGGGTCATGCCATTTGGTCTGAAGAATGCTGGGGCTACTTACATGAGGGCCATGACCGCCATTTTTCATGACATGATGCATCAAGAAATAGAGGTGTACGTGGACGACGTGATAGTCAAGTCCAGGACGCAGGATAATCACATCCAAGACTTGAGAAAGTTCTTTGAGAGACTGAGGAAGTATGACTTGAAGCTGAACCCAAGCCAAATGTGCTTTCGGAGTTCCGTCGGGCAAACTTTTGGGCTTCATCGTAAGCAGGAGAGGTATCGAACTAGATCCAACTAAGATAAAATCTATCAGAGATCTACCTCCCCCGAGAACGAAGAAAGACGTGATGAGTTTGTTGGGCAGGTTGAACTACATCAGTCAATTTATTGCCCAGCTGACAAGCACGTGTGAGCCCATATTCAAGCTGTTAAGGAAAGATGCGGCGATAAAATGGACTGCTAAGTGTCAAGAAGCCTTTTATAAAGTCAAAGAATACCTTTCGAATCCCCCAGTTTTGGTCCCGCCAGAGCCAGGGAGACCACTGTTCTTGTATCTGACAGTCTTGGAGAACTCTTTCGGTTGCGTCCTCGGGCAATATGACATAACCGGAAAGAAGGAGCAAGCAATCTACTACTTGAGCAAGAAATTCACCGGCTATGAGGCCAAGTACACTCTGCTGGAAAGAACATGTTGCGCTCTGACATGGGTTGCTCAAAAGCTGAGACATTATCTTCAAGCTCACACTACCTTCCTCATAAGCAGGTTGGATCCTTTGAAGTATATATTTCAGAAACCAATGCCTACTGGAAGACTGGCTAAGTGGCAAATCTTGCTTACTGAATTCGACATAGTCTATGTTACTCGCACGTCAATGAAAGCCCATGCGCTAGCAGATCACTTGGCCGAAAATCCGGTCGATGAAGAATACCAGCCATTGAGTACCTACTTTCCAGATGAAGAAGTAAACACCGTAGAAGTGGTCTCGGAGGATGCTCATGTTTGGAAGATGTTCTTTGATGGAGCCGTGAATGCCAAAGGTGTAGGGATCGGGGCAATTTTGATTTCGCCTTCTGGTCAGCATTATCCCGCCACAGCTAGACTGCGTTTCTTTTGCACAAACAATACAGATGAGTATGAAGCCTGCATTATAGGCATGCATATGGCGATCGATCAGGATGTCGAAGACTTACTGATTATGGGAGATTCTGACCTAATTATCCGGCAAGCCCAAGGTGAATGGGAAACTCGGGATGTCAAACTTATCCCTTACCGACAGCACGTGGAGGACCTTGGCAAGCGTTTTAAATCAATAGAGTTCAGGTATATCCCGAGGTGTCACAATGAACTGGCGGATGCACTTGCTACTCTGGCTTCAATGCTACCCTACCCGGGCAACGCCCACGTCGATCCTTTGGAAATCTAAATCAGGGAAAGATACGGTTACTGCAACATAATCGAGGCGGGATCAAATACGCAGCCTTGGTACCATGACATCAAGAGGTTCTTGAAGACGCAAGAATACCCTGAGCATGCTACTGGAGATCAAAAGAGAACCATTAGGCGGCATGCAAGTGGTTTCTTTCTGAGCGGTGAATTGTTGTACAAGAGGACCCCGGACCTCAACCTACTAAGATGTGTCGACGCCGAGGAGGCGAGAAAGATCATGCACGAAGTACACGCAGGTGTGTGCGGACCTCACATGAACGGGTATGTCTTAGCGAAGAAAATCCTTCGAGCAGGTTATTACTGGATGACCATGGAAAAGGACTGCTTTAGCTTCGTTCGGAAGTGTCATCAGTGTCAGGTGCACGGTGATTTGATTCATGCACCTCCCACGGAATTGCATCCCATGTCTGCACCTTGGCCATTTGTTGCCTGGGGCATGGACGTCATTGGACCAATTGAGCCAAAGGCTTCAAATGGACACAGATTTATACTGGTTGCCATCGACTACTTCACAAAATGGGTAGAGGCTGTCACTCTCAAGTCGGTCACTAAAAAAGCTGTAGTGGATTTTGTACACTCAAATCTTATATGTCGTTTCGGTATTCCTGCGACTATCATTACAGATAACGCAACAAACTTGAACTGTCACTTGATGGGAGATGTATGCGAGCAATTCAAAATAACGCATAGGAATTCTACTCCTTATCGGCCAAAGGCCAATGGCGCTGTAGAAACGGCAAACAAAAACATCAAGAAGATTTTGAGGAAAACGATCCAGAGTTCCCGATAGTGGCATGAGCGGTTACCATTTGCATTGTTGGGGTATCGCACTACGGTACGCACGTCAGTAGGAGCAACTCCTTATCTTTTGGTTTATGGGACCGAGGCTGTGATACCAGCGGAAGTAGAAATCACTTCGCT